>NC_068927.1:23165681-23467954 GCF_023091745.1 Budorcas taxicolor | reverse complement strand
CCCCAACCAATGGAAACTGAGCCTTCTAATTTTTCTCTGTAACAAAAAATGCTATAAGGAACACATTTGTATACATGTATACTGGAATTTCTTTAAGAATTATCCCCAAGAAATAGAATTGCTGAGTCAGAGAATATGCATCTTCAACGTTACTGGCTGCTGCCAAATTTCCCACTAGAGTGACTGTGCCAATTTATACTCTAATGTACATTAGCAATAAAGAGTTACTATTTCCCTGCATAATGGTATTGTGCGTGCATGCTAAGTTGCTCCAGTCGACTGTGTTCAACTCTGTGCGACCCTGTGGACTATAGCCCGTCAGGCTCCTCTGTCCATGAGATTCTCCAGGCAAGAATACTGGAGTGGGTTGCCATGCCCTTCCCCAGGGGATCTTCCTGACCCAGGGATCAAACTCATAGCTCTAATATCTCCTGCATTGGCAGGCAGGTACTTTACCCCTAGTGCCACGTGGGAAGCCCAAATAATGGTATTATGAGACTTTAAATTTCCCCAATCTGATGAGAATGAAATAGTATCTAATTTTTACTTTGAGCTTCTTTGATTACTAGTGAGATTGAATATATTTGTTACATCTATTAGCTACTTGAGTTTAGGCTTTTGTGAAATCATATACTTTTCCCACTTTTTAGTAGCTATTTGTCAATTATTAAGTGTGTTCAGCTCAGTTCAGTTCAGTCGCTCAGTCGTGTCCGACTCTTTGCGACCCCAGGAATCGCAGCACGCCAGGCCTCCCTGTCCATCACCAACTCCCGGAGTTCACTCAAACTCACATTCATTGAGTCAGTGATGCCATCCAGCTATCTCATCCTCTGTCGTCCACTTCTCCTCCTGTCCCCAATCCCTCCCAGCATCAGAATCTTTTCCAGTGAGTCGACTCTTCGCATGAGGTGGCCAAGGTACTGGAGTTTCAGCTTTAGCATCATTCCTTCCAAAGAAATCCCAGGGCTGATCTCCTTCAGAATGGACTGGTTGGATCTCCTTGCAGTCCAAGAGACTCTCAAGAGTCTTCTCCAACACCACAGTTCAAAAGCATCAATTCTTTGGCGCTCAGCTTTCTTCACAGTCCAATTCTCACATCCATACATGACTACTGGAAAAACCATAGCCTTGACTAGATGGACCTTAGTTGGCAAAGTAATGTCTCTGCTTTTCAATATGCTATCTAGGTTGGTCATAACTTTCCTTCCAAGGAGTAAGCGTCTTTTAATTTCATAGCTGCAATCACCATCTACTGTGATTTTGGAGCCCAAAAAAACAGTCTGCCACTGTTTCCCCATCTATTTGCCATGAAGTGCTGGGACCAGATGCCATGATCTTTGTTTTCTGAATGTTGAGCTTTAAGCCAACTTTTTCACTCTCCACTTTCACTTTCATCAAGAGGCTTTTTTGTTAGTGGTTCTTTATTTAATTCTGGATATTGACCGTTGTTACATTACATTGTAAATATCTTCTCCCAAACTGCTCTTTGCTTTTAATTCATTTAGTCCATTATGGCAGAAAAGTAAATAACCTGTACCCATACGTTAAGAAGTTAAAAACTGAGTTTTTGAAATGGAAATAAAACTGAGAAATTACTTGTGTTAAAGGTTAGGGGAAACAGTGGAAACAGTGTCACACTTTATTTTGGGGGGCTCCAAAATCACTGCAGATGGTGACTGCAGCCATGAAATTTAAAGATGCTTACTCCTTGGAAGGAAATTTATCACCAATCTAGACAGCATATTGAAAAGCAGAAACATTACTTTGCCAACTAAGGTTCATCTAGTCAAGGCTATGGTTTTTCCAGTAGTCATGTATGGATTTGAGAATTGGACTGTGAAGAAAGCTGAGCGCCGAAGAATTGATGCTTTTGAACTGCGCTGTTGGAGAAGACTCTTGAGAGTCCCTTGGACTGCAAGGAGATCCAACCAGTCCATTCTGAAGGAGATCAGCCCTGGGATTTCTTTGGAAGGAATGATGCTAAAGCTGAAACTCCAGTACCTTGGCCACCTCATGCAAAGAGTTGACTCATTGGAAAAGACTCTGATGCTGGGAGGGATTGGGGACAGGAGGAGAAGGGGACGACAGAGGATGAGATGGCTGGATGGCATCACGGACTCGATGGATGTGAGTTTGAGTGAACTACGGGAGTTGGTGATGGACAGGGAGGCCTGGCATGCTGCAATTCATGGGTCACAAAGAGTCAGACACGACTCAGTGACTGAACTGAACTGAGTCTGCTGCTGCTAAGTCGCTTCAGTCGTGTCCAACTCTGTGCGATCCCATAGACAGCAGCCCACCAGGCTCCCCCATCCCTGGGATTCTCCAGGCAAGAACACTGGAGTGGGTTGCCATTTCCTTCTCCAATGCATGAAAGTGAAAAGTAAAATTGAAGTCGCTCAGTCGTGTCCTACTCTTAGCGACCTCATGGACTGCAGCCTACCAGGCTCCTCTGTCCATGGGATTTTCCGGGCAAGAGTACTGGAGTGGGGTGCCATTGTCTAGTAAAGTATATATTCATTATTCCATAATTTGACCTTTACTTCTAAAGTTCCTTGTCTGTCATTTAACTAGATTACTCTGTCTCCACTTTGTTTCTTTGCAATGATTATACTTCACACCTTTTTTAAGGTTTATAGCCGAGGTATTCAGTTCTTTATCAATTGCCTCTTGTTCTTAGGCCTAAATATAACTCTGGGTGAAATTCAGGATTAATAAATAGACTACAGCTAAAAGATTATGTTTCTTGTTAATTATTTTAAAGTAAGTGATTTTTTTAAACCACTAGGTCCATTAAGTTTTGACAGTGGTATTTCCTCCAAAATGCCAAACATCCTTTTCCCACCAGCCTTTAATAAGCCATGAGAAAATTAACCCAAAGTGCTCAAATAATGAAACATAATCAATTCAATTACACAACAGATAGAAAAAGCAATGTCTTCCTCCTCCTTAAAATATTCTTTGGCCTTCTCTTTAACGGATTTTGTAATAGTGTTACTTATCCTCCAAACAGGAAACTGAGTATTTACACATTACTTATAGAAGATACCAGTCCTGTGCATGTAGTTGCAGGTTTAATACCATAAAATATTTACCTTTTCAATTTAGAGTATCTTTACTTATAATTCTCCCATTAATTACAATAAATCATAACCTTTAATAGTAAACTCCTCATTTAAGTGTTAAATACATTAAAATTTAAATATTTTTCTCCAAAGAAATAAAATATAATGGGTACTAACTTAGATGTGGCAAAGGAAAACCATGACCTAACTTCTAAAGTTAGCATTTCACAGGCACAAAAGCTCAGAAAGTGAAAAAGAGAATTTCTACTGTCACTATGTTTTTATATTAGCCGCACTTTAACAACTCTAACATAGTTACCTCTGCTCTGAACATCTCAGGATTCGAGTTAAAGATACATAGTTTCCTTCAACTGTCCCTTTGCTTACAGTTGGCACAGATTTTCTGCAAGCCACATATAAGGCACATGCTAACCAATGAAGATCATTTCCCTGTTAAAAAAAAAGAAAGAAAATTCAGTTTGAGCTAATGAACTATACATATTTCAGTTGAAAAATGATTGTGGGAAACTGCATTTTCAATGATATTCCTGTCCCAAATGCTTTTGTGACAGATTCTTCCAAGGAGAAGTATGAGTTTGTTCTTTCACTTTGAGCTGGCTCTACCAACAGCACAGATGAGAGTGATGCAACTTTCAAGATCATGAAAGGCAACAGGGGTTCCACGGGGTTCTCTCTCTCAGAACATACACCTTAAAGTCCCAACAAGGGCAGAAATACAAGAAATCAAAAGATAAAAGTCTATAACCAATATTATATATTAAATAGCAAATGAATTTTATTTTCCACTGTACACTTCCATGAGATTGATACCCCACATGATCTGACAGCATGGCTGACTACTAGTTCCACAAGGGCAGGGATTTTGATATTTTGTGCACTGTTCTATGCCCAGCACCTGGATAAGAGTGTCTGGCAAAGAACAGGTGATCAACAAGTATTTGGAAAATAAATAAATACTGATTAACTTATTGGGTAAACTAAGAATCTGAGATCAAAGTCTTTTTTAAAAAATTGAGCAATCATACACATTTTTAAAAATAACCAACCATGCAAAGGTGGGCTCGATAAAGGACAGAAATGGTATGGACCTAACAGAAGCAGAAGATATTAAGAAGAGGTGGCAAGAATACACAGAAGAACTGTACAAAAAAGATCTTCATGACCCAGATAATCACGATTGTGTGATCACTCACCTGAAGCCAGACATCCTGGAATGTGAAGTCAAGTGGGCCTTAGAAAGCATCACTACGAATAAAGCTAGTGGAGGTGATGGAATTCCAGTTGAGCTATTTCAGATCCTAAAAGATGATGCTGTGAAAGTGCTGCATTCAATATGCCAGCAAATTTGGAAAACTCCATAGTGGCCACAGGACTGGAAAAGTTCAGTTTTCATTCCAATCCCAAAGAAAGGCAATGCAAAGGAATGCTCAAACTACCACACAATTGCACTCATCTCACACACTAGTAAAGCAATGCTCAAAATTCTCCAAGCCAGGTTTCAGCAATATGTGAACCATGAACTGCCAGATATTCAGGCTGGTTTTAGAAAAGGCAGAGCAACCAGAGATTTAATTGCCAACATCTGCTGGATCATGGAAAAAGCAAGAGAGTGCCAGAAAAACATCTATTTCTGCTTTATTGACTCTGCCAAAGCCTTTGACTGTGTGAATCACAATAAACTGTGGAAAATTCTGAAAGAGATGGGAATACCAGATCACCTGACCTGCTTCTTGAGAAACCTATATGCAGGTCAGGAAGCAACAGTTAGAACTGGACATGGAACAACAGACTGGTTCCAGATAGGAAAAGGAGTGTGTCAAGGCTGTATATTGTCACCCTGCTTATTTAACTTATATGCAGAGTACATCATGAGAAACGCTAGCCTGGAAGAAACACAAGCTGGAATCAAGATTGCTGGGAGAAATATCAATAACCTGAGATATGCAGGTGACACCACCCTTATGGCAGAAAGTGAAGAGGAACTAAAAAGCCTCTTGATAAAAGTGAAAGTGGAGAGTGAAAAAGTTAACTTAAAGCTCAACATTCAGAAAACGAAGATCATGGCATCTGGTCCCATCACTTCATGGGAGATAGATGGGGAAACAGTAGAAACAGTGTCAGACTTTATTTTTTGGGCTCCAAAATCACAGCAGATGGTGACTGCAGCCATGAAGTTAAAAGACGCTTACTCCTTGGAGGGAAAGTTATGACCAACCTAGACAGCATATTCAAAAGCAGAGACATTACTTTGCCAACAAAGGTCCGTCTAGTCAAGGCTATGGTTTTTCCTGTGGTCATGTATGGATGTGACAATTGGACTGTGAAGAAAGCTGAGCGCCGAAGAATTGATGCTTTTGAACTGCGGTGTTGGAGAAGACTCTTGAGAGTCCCTTGGACTGCAAGGAGATCCAACCAGTCCATTCTAAAGGAGATCAGTCCTGGGTGTTCTTTGGAAGGAATGATGCTAAAGCTGAAGCTCCAGTACTTTGGCCACCTCATGTGAAGAGTTGACTCATTGAGAAAAGACTCTGATGCTGGGAGGGATTGGGGGCAGGAGGGGAAGGGGACCACAGAGGATGAGATGGCTGGATGGCATCACTGACTCGATGGATGTGAGTCTGAGTGAACTCCGGAAGTTGGTGATGCACAGGGAGGCCTGGTGTGCTGCGATTCGTGGGGTCGCAAAGAGTCGGACATGACTGAGCGACTGAAATGAACTGAACCATCTATTATTTGTAACTTGTTTATATAACCCCGGGCTTCATATGACTTAACCACTGTGAGTTAAACATAAAAAGTGTAAAATTATGCTTTTTCTATTTAATTTACAAGGTTACCCTGAGGGTAAAATAAGAGCTTATTTGGAGGCACTTATGCCCATCACCAAAAATAGTCCTTCTCTTTTGTCACAGGAACCACTAGGAAATAAACAATAACATGAGTGAACTCCGGAGTTGGTGATGGACAGGGAGGCCTGGCGAGCTGCGATTCATGGGGTCGCAAAGAGTCGGACAGACTGAGCGACTGAACTGAACTGAACTGACCTGACCTGACCTATTCAGTCATTTCACCTAAGCATGTGAAAGAGCTTTGTAAATTCTAAAGCACTATCCATGAATGCTTTATGCTCCAGAAATTCCACATTAGCTTACTTAACCTTCAGAACAGCTGTGTAAAGTAGGTACACATATCTCAAGCTGACATATCACAAAACTGAGTTTGGAGTGGTTAAGTAAATTGCCCGAAGTCACCAAGGCCTGTCAGGTTCTAAAGCCAGTACATGTCTAGCTACCCTCCCCCACTCTAGATGTAACTAAATTAAAATTATATTAATGCAAGAATAAAAAATAATAAGAATAAACTTAGTGAGTGCCACACAGGCAAAAACACCGTATTACAGTTATAACACCTCTGTTAGCCTTCCCATTCTGAGCCTATTTGCCCTACTCTTTCCACAAACTATTAAACAACTTAAGAAAATCATATGGCTCGCAGTTTAAATATCACTCCCATGGGGCAGTCAGACAGCGGATAAACAATACACACTTCCGTGTCACTTCCCATTGGCCCGTAAAGGGGAGGTGCCTACAGAGTTGAACCTCACTGGCTAGAATGGCCATTTTTCTTAATTGCAAGCCCCGTCCGAAGAAAGGGACAAAACATGTCTAGATGACAGCGACTCTTAAGAATCCTGTGCAGTGTCTGGGGTGACCAATAGGTCCTCAAGATCGCCGCAGTCCTGACTTCCTAGAGACAGATATGAGTCTATATCCAGGTAGGCAGAAAGCCCGTTTCATCCGCTCACGGGAAGATTCGTCTTTGTTTACAAATACACAAACACAGCCCGAAACGTAATGCATTTACTCAAATGGCAATGCCTGGACAAAGGCAATTAGGTACAGCTTGCAAAGAACTTGAGGAGAAGCCTGGAAACGCAGACGCTAAAATCGGGTTAATTTCAGTGCTAGCGCAGGCAAGCCCCCCACCCCCATCCCTTTTGAGTACGGTCCTGACAACTGCACCTGTTCAGTCTGCCAACCAGATGGCTGTATTTTTGTAATCAGACCCCAGCACGACCTCAGCCTCGAGGTGCTAATTCAGGGCAAAGGCTGTTCCCCCTTCGGAACCGGAGAGGGAAGAGCACCGAGACAGAGTTCACTTTTAGGACCGCTAAGGGCTTTTCAAAAGCCAGGTTTCCAGGACGAAAGTGGGCAGAAAGGACTCCCTTCCCGCTCCAGGCTGGGGACCGGGAGAGCCGGGGCTGACCTGGGGAGCTCCCCCGCGGGGCGCCCGAGCGGGAGAGAGAAGGGCCCCCATCCCCCGCGGCGGGGCGGGACCGCTAGGCCCCGAAAACCGCTGGTCTCCTTTCCCCGGCGCACCTCCAGCGTGTAGCTCTCGCTCATGCTCCGGTAGCTCTCCCAGGCCTCGGCCCGCGCCGCCTCGTCCATGTTCAGGCGGCTGCACAGCTCGTCAAACCGCTGCTGGGTCTGAGGGGCCGGCGACCGGGCCGGCTGCGCGGCGTCCTCCGTCTCGCCATCGTCCTCCTCCTCCTCATCTGAGGCCGCCGCCGCCGGAGGGGGAGGCGGGGGCGGCGGCGACTGGTCGCCTCCCGACGGCATAGCGTACACCTGTGCGGCAGGTCCTCAGGTGAGCCGAGGGCCCGGGCCCGCAGCCATTCAAACCGCGAAGCGCCCGCCGGTGGGCCGCCCTCTCGGCGACTGCGCCGCCGCCAACGGCGCTGGACCTCAAGCCGGCACCCGTAGTTCGGAGCACGGCCTGGTGGGAAATGTAGTCCAGGCCGGAGACCCACGGGGATCAAAAATCATATTTAAAAAAAAGTCATCTCGCGTCCTCTCCCTTAGCCTGAGGTAAAACCGACTTCTCTGCATTTCAAGTACCTCTTCATCGGGAGACCCATTCAGCAGGATTGTACTGAAGAGAAAGTATCTAAGAAACGTTGACACGTGAAGGTTTAGTGTTCCAAGTGTCCTCAGAAATAATACTTATCACCTGCGTGTCCTAATCTGAAAAACCAAGGTAATAGAAAGGGCCTGTCTGCCTAAATTCAAATTTTGGCATCACTCTTACAAATTCTAGTTCTTTCCTATATTTATTTTTTGTCCGAGCTGCAGTGGTTTGTGATATCTTATTTCCCCCGTCAGGGATTCAACCAGCGCCCCTGTCAATGGAAGCAGAGTCCTAACCAGTGGACCGCCAGGAAATTCTCCTTTTCTGTGTTTTAATTTTATGTGAGACTTTCAAATAATTAATTGATTTTTTTAAAGGAGTGATTAATTTTTCCCCCATAGGGTGAATTTACATTTACCCCTAAGTGACATATTTGTTCTGTTCTCAAAACTTCATTTTTCTTTGCTTTCTCTTTTCAAATCTATATGAGTCACTTTATTTCCAGTCCTCTTTGGTTTATAAAGGAGTATAGTATTAATAAGTAGGAGTATTATTTTGCAACAAAAGTCCATCTAGTCAAAGCTATTTCCAGTAGTCATGTATGGATTTGAGAGCTGGACCGTAAAGAAAGCTGAGCGCCGAAGAATTGACGCTTTTGAACTGTGGTGGTGGAGAAGACTCTTGAGAGTCTATTGGACTGCAAGGAGATCAAACCAGTCAATCCTAAAAAAAATCAACCCTGAATTTTCATTGGAAGGACTGATGTTGAAGATGAAGTTCCCATACTTTGGCTATCTGATGAGAAGGGCTGACTCATTGGAAAAGATCCTGATACTGGGAAAGATTGAAGGCAGGAGAAGAAGGGGACAACAGAGGATGAGATGGTTGGATGGCATCACTGACTCAATGGACATGAGTTTGAGTAAGCTCCAGGAGTTGGTGGTGGACAGGGAGGCCTGGTGTGCTGCAGTCCATGGGGTCACAAAGAGTCAGACATGACTGAGCGAATGAACTGAACTGATAGTATAAAACGTTTTCCTGCTCCAGGAGCCCAAGGCACTGCTGTTTTGCTATAAGGTCACTTTTCTCTCTCTTCATTTGACCCGTTGAACACAGCCACCTTACTGCAAGGAAGCCCAGGTCGCTTAGGGTAGCCTATTATCAAAGATAGATTAAAGCCATAGACATCAGTGAAAACGATGAAAACATTTTATTCCATCACTCCTGACAGTAGGGGAAAGAGCCAGGCTCAGTCATGGTTTGTGTGGAGAGGACTAGGGGTTTAAAAGGAAAATGAAATAGTAGATGTGGGAGAAGAGAGAAGAGCTCAACCAAAACTGTTAAGAGGGTTAATGAGTATAAATATAATTAGGGCAGCTGGGCCTGCTAGCTGTCAGTTTGTTGAAGGTAGAATTGTATCCTCTCACAAACACTGGGAACAGAGACTCTGTCCTTCCTGAGGATTACATTTCAAAGGAATGGCTTTCGAGTCTCTGAGAAAGACACTCTTGATTTGTAGATGATACAGTCAGCCCTCGGTAAACATAGGTTGTGCATTGGCGGATTCAGCCAACTGTGGATCAAAAAACATTTTTTAAAAAAATTCCCAGGAAGAGGGTGGGAGGGATGCTCAAGAGGGAGGAGATATACGTATACTTAGAGCTGATTCCGGAGAAGGTAATGGCACCCCACTCCAATACACTTGCCTGGAAAATCCCATGGACGGAGGAGCCTGGTGGGCTGCAGTCCATGGGGTCGCGAATAGTCAGACACGACTGAGCGACTTCACTTTCACTTTTCCTTTCATGCATTGGAGAAGGAAATGGCAACCCACTCCAGTGTTCTTGCCTGGAGAATCCCAGGGACGGGGGAGCCTGGTGAGCTGCCGTCTATGGGGTCGCACAGAGTCGGACACAACTGAAGTGACTTAGCAGCAGAAGCAGCAGAGCTGATTTCATTTTGTATGGCAGAGACCAACACAATACTGTAAAGCAGTTATCCTTCAATTAAAAATAAAATTTAAAATATTTCCAGAAATTTCCAAAAAACAAAACCTGCGTTTGCCACACACCCTAGCAACTATTTACACAGCATTTACATTGTATTTTAAACTAATTGCAAAGCACATATATTGAGTGGGGCTTCCCTGGTGGCTAAGATGGTAAAGAATCTGCCTGCAATGCAAGAGATCTGGGTTCGATCCCTGGGTTGGGGAAGATCCCCTGAAAAAGGGAATGGCAACCCACTCTAGTATTCTAGCCTGGAGATTCCATAAACAGAGGAAGCTGGCAGGCTATAGTCCATGGACTTGCAATGAATCAGACACAACACAACTGAACTACTAACACTTTCAATTTCTTTACATTGTGTCCGGTACTGTAAGTGATCTAGAGATGATTTAAAGTTTACAAGAGGATGTACATAGCTTGTATGGAAATACTATGATGTTTTATATGACTTCGATGCCAGCAGATATTGTATCTGTAGGGCTCCTGGAATCAATGCCCTGCAGATACCAGGGGATTTCTGTACATCTAAGAAAGGCAGAGGAAGGTGTCACAATTGTAAGCCCTGTTTAGTACATGCTATAGGAAAGGGACAGTTGGGGCTTTTCATCAGATGTTAGAAGAACAATCTTTAAATTCTGGCAGCACTGAGCTTTCTCAGGCAGGCATTTTAATAGGGACTGGAGTCATCCTGGGACACAGTCTTATGTTGCTAGAAGCCATGAAGAGTTTGGGCATCTGTTAGAGCAAGGGTTTGGACAGGAGTTCTGCTGTTTTCCCTTTGCCCATAGGACCTGAGTCCCCTGGTCCTTAGCCTCAGCCATGCTGAATGAGCCCGTTGGAAGCAGATCCTTCAGCCTCTGGTCAAGCTGTCCTGGCTAGTGCTATATGGAGCAGAGATGAACCCTGCCAAACAGCAGATCTGTGGACAAAAATAATAATTATTATTTGATTATTATTGTTTCAAATCATGAATTTTTTGGGTGGCTTGTTATACAGCAACAAACAACCAAACATCTGTTAAGTGTAAGACATATGTCTATCAATTAGAATGAAAGAAAAGAAATCACTTAATAACGAACTTTTTTCTTGGTCAATTTTTAGGCCACCACTACTCTCACCAAAAGATTAAAACTTTTAACTTTGAAAAGCTAAAATTACTTAATAATTAACATTAACATTCCTTGCAGAAAAAAAGAACTAGGCACTTAAGTCAGAGGCATTTTTGATGATGGCGATTAACTGACTTGAACATTAGACTTCTAGACTAGGGTTACAAAACTTTTATTTCCCTTACTTCTTTCTCCTCCTTTTGAACTGTGGTGTTGGAGAAGACTCTTGAGAGTCCTTTGGACTGCATGGAGATCCAACCAGTCCATCCTAAATGAGATCAGTCCTGGGTGTTCATTAGAAGGTCTGATGTTGAAGCTGAAAGAAACTCCAATACTCTGGCCACCTGATGTGAAGAGCTGACTCATTTGAAAAGACCCTGATGCTGGGAAAGATTGAGGGCAGGAGAAGAAGGGGACAACAGAGGATGAGATGGTTGGATGGCATCACCGACTCAATGGACATGAGTTTGGGTAGGCTCCAGGAGTTGGTGTTGGACAGGGAGGCCTGGCATGCTGCAGTTCATGGGGTCACAAAGAGTCGGACCCGACTGAGTGAGTGAACTGAACTGAATTGAAGCTCTTCGCATCAGTTGGCCAAAGTATTGGAGCTTCAGCTTCAGCATTAGTTCTTCCAATGAATATTCAGAGTTGATTTCCTTTAGGATTGACTGATTTGATCTCCTTGCAGTCCAAGGGACTCTCAAGAATTGAGTTCTCCAGCACCACAATTTGAAAGCATCAATTCTTCAGTACTCTGCCTTCTTTATAGTCCAGCTCTCAAATTCATACATGACTACTGGAAAACCATAGCTTTGACTTGTTGGAACAGTGACGTCTCTGCTTTTTAATACATTGTCTAAGTTTGTCATAGCTTTTCTTCCAAGGAGCAAGTGTCTTTTAATTTCATGGCTGCAATCACAGTCCATGGTGATTTTGGAGCCCAAGAAAATAAACACTGACACTGTTCCCATTTTTTCCCTCTCTATTTACCATGAAGTGATGGGACCAGAGGCCATGATCTTAGTTTTCTGAATATTGAATTTTAAGCCGGCTTTCCACTCTCCTCTTTCACCGTCATCAAGAGGCCCTTTAGTTCTTCACTTTCTGCCATAAGAGTGGTATCATCTGCATATCTGAGGTTGTTGATATTTCTCCTGGCAGCCTTGATTCCAGCTTGTGCTTTATCCAGCCTGGCATTTTGCATGATATACTCTGCATATAAGTTAAATAAGCAGGGTGACAATATACAGCCTTGACGTGCTCCTTTCCTGATTTAGAACCAGTCCATTGTTCCATGTCTGGTTGTAACTGTTGCTTCTTGACTTGCATACACATTTCTCAGGAGGCAGATCAGGTGTTCCCATCTCTTGAAGAATTTTCCATAGTTTGTTGTGATCCACACAGTCAAAGGTTTTGGCATAGTCAATAAAGCAGAAGTAGATATTTTTCTGGAACTCTCTTGCTTTTCCTGTGATTCAATGGATGTTGGCAATACGATCTCTGGTTCCTCTGCCTTTTGTAAATCCAGTTTGAACATCTGGAAGTTCTCTGTTCACATAATGTTGAAGCCTGGTGTGGAGAATTTTGAACATTGTTAGGATGTGAGATGAGTGCAATTGTGTGGTTTGAACATTCTTTGGCCTTGCCTTTCTTTGGGATTGGAATGAAAACTGACCTTTTCCAGTCCCAAGGCCACTGCTGAGTTTTCCAAATTTGCTGGCTCTTGAGAGTCCCTTGGACGGCAAGGAGATCCAACCAGTCCATTCTGAAGGAGATCAGCCCTGGGATTTCTTTGGAAGGAATGATGTTAAAGCTGAAACTCCAGTACTTTGGCCACCTCATGCGAAGAGTTGACTCATTGGAAAAGACTCTGATGCTGGGAGGGATTGGGGACAGGAGGAGAAGGGGACGACAGAGGATGAGATGGCTGGATGGTATCACTGACTCGATGGACGTGAGTTTGAATGAACTCCAGGAGTTGGTGATGGACAGGGAGGCCTGGCGTGCTGCGATTCCTGGGGTCGCAAAGAGTCGGACACGTCTGAGCGACTGAACTGAACTGAATGCATCACTTTAACAGCATCATCTTTTAGTAGTTGAAATAGCTCAGCTAGAATTCCATCACCTCCACTAGCTTTGTTCTTAAGCTAGTTTGTCGTTGTTTCCTAAGGCCCACTTGACTTTGGACTCTAGGATGTCTGGCTCTAGGTGAGTGATCACACCAACATGGTTATCTGGGTCATGAAGATCTTTTTTGTATAGTCCTTCTGTATATTCTTGCTACCGTCTCTTAATATTTTCTGCTTCTGTTAGGACCATACCATTTCTGTCCTTTATTGTGCCCATCTTTGTATGAAATGTTCCCTTGGTATCTCTAAGTTTCTTGAAGAGATCTTTAGCCTTCCCCATTCTATTGTTATCCTCTGTTTCTTTGCATTGATCACTGAGGAGGTGAGGTGAGGTGGGCTCAGTCGTGTCCGACTCTTTGCGACCCCGTGGACTGTAGCCTACCAGGCTCCTCCGTCCATGGGATTCTCCAGGCAAGAATAAGGCTATCTTATCTCCCCTTGCTATTCTTTGGAACTCTGCATTCAGATGGGTATATCTTTCCTTTTCTCCTTTGCCTTTAGCTTCCCTTCTTTTCTCAGCTATTTGTAAGACCTCCTCAGACAACCATTTTGCCTTTTTGCATTTCGTTTTCTTCAAATGATGTACTCTGCATTTAAATTAAATAAGCAGGGTAACAGTATGCAGCACTGATGTACTCCTTTCCCAATTTGGAACCAGTGCATTGTTCCATGTCCAGTTCTAACTGTTGTTTCTTGATCTGCATACAAGCTTCTCAGGAGACAGGTAAGGTGGTCTGGTATTCCCATCTCTTTAAGAATTTTCCACAGCTTGTTGTGATCCACACAGTCAAAGGATTTAGCATAGTCAATGAAGCACACTTTAAAAAAAAGTTCTCTTGCTTTTTCCATGATCCAGCAGATGTTGGCAATTTGATCTCTGGTTCCTCTGCCTTTTCTAAATACAGCTTGTACATCTGGAGTTTTCAGTTCACGTACTGCTGAAGCCTAGCTTGAAGGATTTTGAGAATTACATTGCTAATATGTGAAATCAGTGCAATTGTACAGTAGTTTGAACATTCTGGGATTGCCTTTCTATGGAATTGAAATGAATACTGACTTTTTTCAGGATTTTGGCCACTGTTAAGTTTTCCAAATTTGCAAGCCACATAGACAGGCAAAAAAAAAAAAAAAGAAATTCTCTTAAAAAATAAGCTACCCAATTTTTAAAATGAGCAGAAGAACTGAATAGACATTTTCCCAAAAAGAATGGCCCATACAAATGGCCAAGAGGCACATGAAAAGATACTCAATATCACTCATCATCAGGAAAATGCAAATCAAAACCACAATGAGATATCACCTTACACCTATCAGAATGCTGCTGCTGCTGCTAAGTCGCTTCAGTTGTGTCCGACTCTGTGAGACCCCATAGACGACAGCCCACCAGGCTCCCCCGTCCCTGGGATTCTCCAGGCAAGAACACTGGAGTGGGTTGCCATTTCCTTCTCCAATGCATGAAAGGAAAAGTGAAAGTAAAGTCACTCAGTTGTGCCTGACTCTTAGAGACCCCATGGACTGCAGCCCACCAAGCTCCTCCATCCATGGATTTTCCAGGCAAGAGTACTAGAGTGGGGTGCCATTGCCTTCTCTGACCTATCAGAGTAGATATCATCAAAAAGGCTATAAATAACAAATGTTGGCAAGGATGTGGAGGAAAAAACAACCTAGTACACTGTTTATGGGAATGTATATTGAGAAGCCACTATGGAAAATAATATGGACGTTCCTCAAAATAAAGAAAAAAAAACTACCAGATGATCCAGCAATTCCACTTCTTGGTATTTATTGGAAGAAAATGAAATCACTAGCTCAGAAAGATATCTGCACCTCTGTATTCATAGGAGCATTATTTACAGCATCCAAGACATGGCAGTAACCTAAGTGTTCATTGACTGATGAATGGATAAAGATAGTTGTATATAGTGGAATATTATTCAGCCATAAGAAGAAGGAAATCCTGCTATTTGTGACAACAAGCATAGGCTCATGAGGGTATTATACTAAATGAAATAAGTCAGACAGAGAAAGACAAATACCATATGATATCTGATATGTGAAATCTAAAATAAAGGAAAAACCAAAAGAAAACTCACAGATACAGAGAAGAGGTTGGTGGTTACCAGAGGTGGGCAGGAGTGGGTAGGTGACATGGGTGATCATGGACAAAAGGTACAATCTTCCAGTTATAAATAGATAAGTTATGTGGATGTAAAGTACAGCATGGTGACTACAGTTAAAATACCACATTGTATGTGTGAAGAAGAAATCTTAAAAGAAAGTAAACCTTAAAATTTCACATCACAAGAAAAAAAGTTGTACTTTTGTGTAGTTATAGATGTTAACTAAACTTGTGATAATTATATATGTATATATATGCATACATATATCAAATCACTGTTATATACCTAAGACTAATACAATGTTATATGTCAATTTTATCTCAATTTTTAAAAGAATTAAAAAAAAGAAATCAATCTCGGTTATTCCAGAGATTTGGTTCTTCAGTTCAGTTCAGTCACTCGGTCATGTCCAATTCTTCACGACCCCATGAATTGCAGCACACCAGGCCTCCCTGTCCATCACCAACTCCCGGAGTTCACTCAGACTCACGTCCATCGAGTCCGTGATGCCATCCAGCCATCTCATCCTCTGTCGTCCCCTTCTCCTCCTGTCCCCAATCCCTCCCAGCATCAGAGTCTTTTCCAATGAGTCAACTCTTCGCATGAGGTGGCCAAAGTACTGGAGTTTCAGCTTTAACATCATTCCTTCCAAAGAAATCCCAGGGCTGATCTCCTTCAGAATGGACTGGTTGGATCTCCTTGCAGTCCAAGGGACTCCCAAGAGTCTTCTCCAACACCACAGCTCAAAAGCATCAATTCTTCGGCGCTCAGCTTTCTTCACAGTCCAACTCTCACATCCATACGTGACCACAGGAAAAACCATAGCCTTGACTAGACAGACCTTATTCAGCAAAGTAATGTCTCTGCTTTTTAATATGCTATCTAGGTTGGTCATAACTTTTCTTTCAAGAAGTAAGCGTCTTTTAATTTCATGGCTGCAGTCACCATCTGCAGTGATTTTGGAGCCCCAAAAAATAAAGTCTGACACTGTTTCCACTATTTCCCCATCTATTTGCCATGAAGTGATGGGACCAGATGCCATGATCTTAGTTTTCTGAATGTTGAGCTTTACGCCAACTTTTTCACTCTCCTCTTTCACTTTCATCGAGGCTTTTTAGTTCCTCTTCACTTTCTGCCATAAGGGTGGTGTCATCTGCAATATCTGAGGTTATTGATATTTCTCCCGGCAATCTTGATTCCAGCTTGTGTTTCTTCCAGCCCAGCATTTCTCATGATGTACTCTGCATATAAGTTAAATAAGCAGGGTGACAATATACAGCCTTGACACACTCCTTTTCCTATTTGGAACCAGTCTGTTGTTCCATGTCCAGTTCTAACTGTTGCTTCCTGACCTGCATACAGATTTCTTAAGAGGCAGGTCAGGTGATCTGGCATTCCCATCTCTTTCAGAATTTTCCACAGTTTATTGTGATCCACACAGTCAAAGGCTTTGGCATAGTCCATAAAGCAGAAATAGATGTTTTTCTGGAACTCTCTTGCTTTTTCCATGATCCAGCAGATGTTGGCCATTTGATCTCTGGTTCCTCTGCCTTTTCTAAAACCAGCTTAACATAAGGAAGTTGACGGTTCACGTATTGCTGAAGCCTGGCCTGGAGAATTTGGAGCATTACTTTACTAGCATGTAAGATGAGTGCAATTGTGTGGTAGTTTGAGCATTCTTTGGCATTGCCTTTCTTTGGGATTTTGGGCTCTGATTATTCTTTCACTCGTTTATGCATTCATTTACTTAGCCAGAGATTGTGCCATGCATCCACTCAAATATTCAACTGATGTTTAGTGAGTGCCTATTATGTGTCAAGTACTTTGCCAAGCACTGAAGATATAGTAGTGAATGATAAATGCATGGTGTCTGCCCTCCAGAGTTTATGCTGACATGGGGAAAACAGACCTAGAACAAACAAATTGTCAAGTGCGAATATATTACAAAAAAAGAAAGTCAGGAAACTATAGGAGTGCATTCTGGAAGAGGTTTACCAGGCACAGGAGTAGGGCTGCCTGGGTGGGTGAAAGTGGACAAAGGCTTTCCCTCTTCCCCTTCACTTCTGCAAGAAGAAAATCTAAAAGTTATAGCCAGTACAAGGGAAGGGTTCATTTCAGGCAGAGGAAAAAGCTTTTGGAAAGACTGTGCATCAGGAAAAAGCGTGATTCAAGAGTTGTAGGAATGAGAATGTGGTTGAAGTGTAAAAAGAAAGAGGAAAAGGCAGGAGGTATGGCTAGAGATGATGTCAAAGTCCTGGTTAAGATTTTGGACTTGATTCTAAAGGTGACTGGAAGGTTAAGGTTTTAGGGTAAGGAGAGCAGTAACACTCTGTTACCCAAACCTAGAAGAGTGTTCATCACTTAACAGGTATTCAACTAATATTTATTTAACTTAACACCTAGCTTGACATCAAGGCCTCTACTGAATTCTGTGAGGCCTAGGTCAAAATGAAATCAGTCATACTGATCAAACTGATTTCCTCAGTTTTCATTAAAGATGCAAACCTTTGTATAGCACAGGGAACTATATGCAATATTTTGTAGTAACCTACAAGGGAAAAGAATTTGAAAAAGAATATATGCATACTTAAATATATACACATATTTATAATATATGTATATTGTTTGTATGTGTATATGTGTGTGTGTATATATATATATAGGTAAATAAATATGTGTGTGTGTATGTGTTAGTTGTTTAGTCATGTCCGACTCTTTGTGACCCCATGGACTGTAACCCAGCAGGCTCCTCTGTCCATGGAATTCTCCAGGCAAGAATACTGGAGTGGGTTGACATTTGCTCCTCCAGGGGATCACCCTGACCCAGGGTTCAAACCCAGAATCAGGAAATGGCCATCTGCTCCAGTATTCTTGTCTGGAGAATCCATGGACAGAGGAGCCTGGTGGCCTTGCAGTCCATGGGGCCACAAAAGAGTCAGAAGTGACTAAACAGCAACAGAAACATTATATAACTGAATCACTTTGTTATGCACCTGAAACTAACACAACTTTGTAAATCAACTATACTTCAATAAAAAAAGAGAAAAAAATTGCTAACCCTACCAGTCATTTCCCTCTTGAGTTAAACAATACTTTGGCCAGGATGAAATATCCTTCTCATGACCCCTCAGTCCTTTCACTGTGCACCCTGGAACGTCCAGCGTTTCCTCATGTCTCCCAGGTTCAAGGTCAGGAGCAAGGGCTGTGTCCCTTCTGCTGTCCCCTCTCTGCTGTCCCCTGGGCCCACGGGACCCTCGCTCTCTCATCCTCAGGTCATGGAAGCCCATCCCCTATTGTCTCCGTTTTCTCCCCTCAGTAAGTGGCAACAACATTTTTCTGGTTGACTAGGTCAAGATACTTTGGAGTTATCCTTGATTCCTCTTTCTCTTACCTTCTCCATCTAATCCATCAGCTCCGTCTTCACCTTTTCAAAATCCAACCACCTCTCAGATCCTCCATTGCCCATTCTCTGCTCTGAGCATCCATCTTCTCTTACCAGCATCCTTGCAAAGTCCTTCCATCTGGCCTCTCTGCTTCTGTCTTGCCTTTTACCACAATTTCTTCTTCACATAGAAGCTGTAATGGTTAAATTTATGCATTAACGTGGCTGGGCCCCTGTGCCTAGGTATTTGGTCAAATACTGTTTAGGATGATTCTGTGAGGGTGTTTATAAATAAGATTTACATTTTAATCAGTGGACTTTGAGCAGATTGCTCTCCATAAGAAAATCACAATATAAAAATATACTTGCACCCCAGTGTTCATTGCAGCACTATTCATGGAAAGAACCTAATGTCCAATGATAGATAAAAGATGTGGTATACACTGACAATGGAATGTTACTCAGCCACAAAAAAGAGTGAAAACAATGCCATTTGCAGCAACATTAGATTGTCATCCTCAGTGAAGTTAAAGACAAATATCATATGATATCGCTTATACATGGAATCTAAAAAAAATGATACAAATAAACTTATATACAAAACAGAAATAGACCCATAGATATAGAAAACACACTTACAGTTACCAAAGGGGAAAGGTGGGGAGAGATGAATTAGAAGTTTGGGATTAACATATACACAATACCATACGTAAGATAATCAACAAGGACCCACTGTGCAGCACAGGGAACTATGTTCAGTATCTTGTAATGACCTATAAGGGAAAACAATCTTTTTCATATATATATGTGTGTACATATACATATTCATATATATGTATATATGTATGTGTATGTGTGTGTATATATATATATGTATGTATGTGTCCAAATCACTTTGCTGTATACCTGAAACTAACACAACATTGTGAATCAACTATATTTCAATAAATTTTTTTTTTAAATAGGAAAAAACTAATTAAAAAAAAAGACAGGGTGAGATCATCTTGGGAGTAAATGCATAGATGAGGAAAAACAAGGTTCCAGAATTCTTGCTTTTCCTCTTGATCCCCAGGGGGTGCTCTTAGTTGAAGGAGCTGTTAGCTAGTTTGAGCCTCATGGATCAGCAATAAATGTAGTTGAAGGGGTAGAGATTTCCACATCTCAGCAGGGGCTCCAGTAGGGAGACAAAGAGGGTATTTATTAAGCTTAAACGTTTAAAGATTTCATTTTGAGCTTGTACACTGTGCCTTCTGTCAGTTTTTAAAAGCAACTTTATTGAGATACAATTCACATAGTATAAAATTTGCCCACTTAAAGTATACAGTGCAGTTGTTTTTAGTTTATTATATTCACAGTTATGCAACAAACCAAAATCTGTTGAGAACATTTCCATCATATCAAGGAGACATCCATCCCATACACATGAGCAGTTCAGTGCCCCCAACCCTAGGCAACTACTAGTATACTTTCTATCTCTATGACAGTGTTAGTCGCTCAGTCATGTCCAACTCTGAGACCCCATGGACTGTAGCCCACCAGGCTCCTCTGTGCATAGAATTCTCCAGGAATGAATACTGGAGTGGGCTGCCATTTCCTGCTCCAGGGGATCTTCCTGATCCAGAATCGAACCCAGGTCTCCCACATTGCAGGTAGATTCTTTTACCATCTGAGCCACCAAGGAAGCCTCATCTATCTATCTGACCTGTAGATTATATCTCGATCTCTATAGATTTGCCTGTTCTAGACATTCCACATAAATAGAATCATACAATATGTGGTCTCTGTGACAGTTTCTATCATTGAGCATAATGTTTTCAAGGTTTATCCATGCTGCAGCATGCATCAGTACTTCATGCTTTTTATTGTTGAGTAATATTTTGTTTTATGGGTATCAGTTCAGTTCAATTCACTCAGTCGTGTCCGACTTTGTGACCCCATGGACTGCAGTACGCCAGGCCTCCCTGTCCATCACCAACTTCCAAGTTTACTCAAACTCACGTCCCTTGAGTTGATGATGCCACCCAATCATCTCATCCTCTGTCGTTCCCTTCTCCTCTCACCTTCCATCTTTCTCAGCATCAGGGTCTTTTCCAATGAGTCAGTTCTTCCCATCAGGTGGCCAAAGTATTGGAGTTTCAGCTTCTGCACCAGTCCTTCCAATGAATATTCAGAACTGATTTCCTTTAGGATGGACTGGTTGGATCTCCTTGCAGTCCAAGAGACTCTCAAGAGTCTTCTCCAACACCACAGTTCAAAAGCATCAATTCTTTGGCACTCAGCTTTCTTTATAGTCCAACTTTCACATCCATACATGACTACTGGAAAAACCATAGCTTTGACTAGTTGGACCTTTGTTGGCAAAGTAATGTCTCTGCTTTTTAATATGCTGTCTAGGTTGGTCACAACTTTACTTCCAAGGAGCAAGCATCTTTTAATTTCATGGCTGCAGTCACCATCTGCAATGATTTTGGAGCCCAGAAAAATAGTCTGTCACTGTTTCCATTGATTCCCCATCTTTCTGCCATGAAGTGATGAGACCAGATTCCATGATCTTAGTTTTCTGAATACTGAGCTTTAAGCCAACTTTTTCACTCTCGTCTTTCACTTTCATCAAGAAGCTCTTTAGTTCTTTTTCACTTTCTGCCATAAGGGTGGTGTCATCTGCATATCTGAGGTTATTCATATTTCTCCCAGCAATCTTGATTCCAGCTTGTGCTTCTTCCAGCCCAGCGTTTCTCATGATGTACTCTGCATATAAGTTAAATAAGCAGGGTGACAATATACAGCCTTGACGTACTCCTTTTCTTGTTTGGAACCAGTCTGTTGTTCCCTATCCCATTCTAATTGTTTCTTCCTGAACAGCATATAGATTTCTCAGGAGGAAGGTCAGATGGTCTGGTATTCCCATCTCTTGAAGATTTTCCACAGTTTGTTGTGACCCACACAGTCAAAGGATTTACCATAGTCAATAAAGCAGAAGTAGATGTTTTTCTGGAACTCTTCTGCTTTTTCAATGATTCAATGGATGTCGGCAATTTGATCTCTGGTTCCTCTGACTTTTCTAAAACCAGCTTGAACATGTGGAAGTTCCCGGTTCATTTACTGTTGAAGCCTGGCTTGGAGAATTTTGAGCATCACTTTGCTAGTGTGTAAGATGAGAGCAATTGTGCAGTAGTTTGAGCATGCTCTGGCCTTGCCTTTCTTTGGGATTGGAATGAAAACTGACCTTTTCCAGTCCCATGGCCACCGCTGAGTTTTCCAAATTTGCTGGCATATTGAGTGCAGCACTCTCACAGCATCATCTTTTAGGATTTAAAATAGCTCTACTGGAATTCCATCACCTCCACTAGCTTTGTTCATAGTGATGCTTCCTAAAGCCCACTTGACTTTGGACTCCAGGATGTCTGGATCTAGGTGAGTGATCACACCATTGTGGTTATCTGGGTCATGAAGATCTTTTTTGTATAGTTCTTTTGTTTATTCTTGCCACCTCTTCTTAAAATCTTCTCCTTCTGTTAGGTCCATACCATTTATTTCCTTTATTGTTCCCATCTTTGCATGAAATGTTCCCTTGGTATCTCTAATTTTCTTAAAGAGATCTCTAGTCTTTCCCATTCTATTGTTTTCCTCTATTTCTTTGCACTGATCACTGAGGAAGGCTTTCTTATCTCTGCTGTTCTTTGGAACTCTGTATTCAAATGGGTATATCTTTCCTTTTCTCCTTTGCCTTTCGCTTCTCTTCTTTTCACAGCTATTTGTAAGGCCTCCTCAGACAACCATTATTTCTTTTTGCATCTTTATGTTGGGGATGGTCTTGATCCCTGCCTCCTGTACAATATCATGAATGTCTATCCCTAGTTCTTCAGGAACTCAGTCTATCAGATCTAATCCCTTGAATCTATTTCTCACTTCCACTGTATAATTGTAAAGGATTTGATTTAGGTCATACCTGAAAGGTGTAGTGGTTTTCCTTACTTTCTTCAATTTAAGTCAGAATTTGGCAATAAGGAGTTCATGATCTGAGCAACAGTCAGCCCCCAGTCTTGTTTTTGCTGACTGTATAGAGCTTCCCCATCTTTGGCTGCAAACAATATAAATCAGTCTGATTTCGGTATTGACCATCTGGTGATGTCCATGTGTAGAGTCTTCTCTTGTGTTGCTGGAAGAGGGTGTTTGCTATGACCAGTGCGTTCTCTTGGCAAAACTCTACTAGGTTTTTCTCTGCTTCTTTCTATACTCCAAGGCCAAATTTGCCTGTTACTCCAGGTATTTCTTGACTTCCTACGTTTGCATTTCAGTCCCCTATAATGAAAAGGACATCTGTGGATGTTAGTTCTAGAAGGTCTTGTAGGACTTCATAGAACCATTCAACTTCAGCTTCTTCAGCATTACTGGTCAGGGCATAGACTTGGATTACCTTGATATTGAATGGTTTGCTTTGGAAATGAACAGAGCTCATTTTGTCATTTTTGGTATATTTATGGGTATATCATGTTTTATTTACCCATTCATTAATTGATGGTCATTTGAGATTTTTATACTCTTCGGCTATTGCAGATAATATGAATGTTTGTTTACAAGCTTTTGTGTGGACATGTTTTCATTTCTTTGAGTATACACCTAGGAATAGAATTGCTGTCATAAGGGAATACTGCAAGAAATCGCAAAGTTGTGTTGAAAAGTGGTTCCATCATTGTACATTCCTCCAGCAATATGTGAGTTCTAACTTCTCCACATCACTGCTAACCCAAGTTATTATCTGTTTTTTTGATTCTGGCCATTCCGAGGAGTATGGCATTGTATCTCTTTTTGGTTTTGATTTACGTTTATCTGATGGCTAATAATGCTGAATATCTTTTTGTGTGCTTATTTGCTATTTTTTATATCTTCTTTGAAGAAATGCCTTTTTAAATCTTTTGCCCATTTCACAACTGTATTTTTGTCTCTATTACTGAATTGTAAGAGATCTTTACATATTCTGGTAGAAGTAGTTTATCAGATACATGATTTGCAATTTTCCCCCTGTTCTATGGGTTTTTTAACTTTCTTAAAGGTATCCTTTGAAGAACTAAAGACTTTAATTTTGATGAAGTCCAACTTTTATATAACTGAATCATTTTGTTGTACACCTGAAATAAATACAACATTGTGAATCAACTATACTTCAATTAAAAAAAAGGAAAAAAACACACAAATGCTCCCAGTCATTTCTCTCTTGGGTTACTTTGGCCAACCTAGATGTCTTCCATTGTTC
Source organism: Budorcas taxicolor (assembly GCF_023091745.1). NCBI lineage: Eukaryota > Metazoa > Chordata > Mammalia > Artiodactyla > Bovidae > Budorcas > Budorcas taxicolor. Next base: position 23,443,957 of record NC_068927.1, on the reverse strand, counting down.
TTTTCCTTTGCTTTGGATAGAATCTGCAGAACAATGTTGAATAATAGTAGTAAGAGCGGACATCCTAGTCTTGTCTTCACTTGGGAGAAAATATTCTTTAACCATTACGCATTGATGTTAGTTGTAGGTTTTTCATAAATGACCTTTATTGAGCAAAGTGTAATCTAGCTTTTTTGTTAATCGTGAAATGGTGTTGGACTTTGTAAAATGTCTTTTCTGCATCTATTGAGATACTCATGTTCCCCCCTCCCCCGCTTTCCCATTAACAGTGCATTGATTATTCTCATATTGTTGAACCATCCTTGCATTCTTGAGATAGAATCAGTTTGGTCGTTGTCTACAGTATCTTTCATGAACTGCTGGATTCAGTTTGCTAGCAACTTGTTAAGAATTTTGGCATCTGTATTCCTAAGGGATATTTGTTTCCAGTTTTCTTACAATGCTTGTCTAACTTTGGTACTGAGATATATTCACCTATAAAACAAGTTGGGAATTGTTTTCTTTTCCATTTGAATATGTGATGAATAGTTATTTTTTTTTTTCGTCCTTCAGTGAAGCTGCCAGTCTAGGGATTATGTTGTGGATAGTTTTTGTTTTTAATTAGTAATTCAGTCTCTTTATTATACTGTTATTATAGTTTCTATTTCTTGTTTCAGTTTCACTAGGTTTTCTTGAAATTTACCCATTTCATCTAGGTTATCTAATTTATTGGCATATAATTATTCATAATATTCTTACAATCATTTTTATTTCTGTAATATTGGTACAAATGTTCTCTCGAGTCTAGTAATTTTTCTTTTTCTTTGTAATGCCACGTGGCTTGCAGTATCTGTTTCCCACCATGGATTGTACCAAGGCCTCCATCAGTGAAAGTGCAGAGTTCCAATCACTGGACCACCAAGAAATTCCCTGATTCTAGTAAGTTGAGTCTTGTCTTTTTTGGTTGATCAGTCTAGCTAAAAGTTTGTCAATTTTGTTGATCTTTCTAAAGAATTATGTTTTGGTTTCACTAATTTTCTCTATTTTGTATTCCAGTAGTTATGCTCTTGTCTTTATTTCCTTACTTCTTGTCTTGGGTTTAGTTTGAGCTTTTCGTAAAGTAGAAAGTTAGGTTGATTTGCGATTTTTTTTAAATGTAGATACTTACAGCTATACATTTCCCTTCATGCACTGGTTTGTTTATATGATGTCTTGCTATATTACTTGTTTCCATTCATTTAAAAATATTTTATAACTTCCTCAGAGATTTCCTTGACTCATTATTGATGTTATTAGTTTTCACATATTTGTAAATTTCCAAGCTTTGTTACTGATTTCTAACTTCATCCCACTGTGACTAGAGAACATACTTTGTATGACTTAATATTTTTAAATTTCAGAACTTTGGATTTGCTATGTGGTCTATCCTGGAGAATGGTCTTTGTGTACTCTAAGAACATGTATTCTGCTATTGCTGGGTGGTGTCCAATAGATGTTTCTTAGATCTAGTTGATTTATAATGTCCTTCAAATCAGTTTGTTGATCTTCTGCCTACTTGCTCTATCCATTATGGAAAGTGAGCTATTAGTCTCCTACTATCATTGCTGCCTTGTACATTTTTCCTTTTAGTTTTGTTAGTTTTTCTTCATGTATTTTGTGGACCTGTTATTAGGTGCACATATGTCGATAATTGTTTTATTTTCCTGAGAGACCGACCCTTCAGTCATTGTAAAATGTTCTCCTTTATTTCTAGTAACATTTGTTTTTTTGTTTGTTCTCAAATCTATTACTCTTTTCCCAGTATAGACACTCTTAGGGCTACTTCATACATACCATTGATATTATCATGTTATCTATGATAGATATGATCTAAATCATTTATACCTGAGTAACTCACATATACATATAAATGCATGCATTACTTAGATTATGACCAATCCAACACAGGCATGTCAAATCAGTGGAGGGATTATACACTACACACTGCTAGGACAGTGCTTCTTTTTGGAGAAATTTAGATTCCTTACCAAAATAAACTCAAATAAGGGTCTATTTCTAATCTATTAAATTGACAAAGGTTTTAAAAAGTGGAATGAGAAAGCCCTTAAAAATATGAAACATTCTTTAATGCCATGGGAAGATATTAGTCTGATATGGTAAATGAAAAAAGGTTACAAAATGGCATGTACAGTTTAACCTTACTCTTATTAAAATAATATATAACATGTATATCCACATAATAACTCAAAGGTTAACAATTATGTCTGCATATTCAACATTTTTGTTTACTTTGTGCTTCTCTTCCTCTCCTCTTCCTCATGATTCTCTATAATATTGTCTTATTTTTAACTAAGAAAAATGAAGAACAATTTAAAAATTTATTATGATATTAAGATGTGGTTATACACACACACAATTGAAATTTATTATGATATTAAGATGTGGTTATACACACACACAATTGAAATACTCAGCCATAGAAAAAAATGAAATTTTGACATTTTTGGCAACATAGACAGATTTGGAGGGTATTATGCTAAGTGAAATAAGTCAGACAAATACTGTGTGATATCACTTATATGTAGAATCTAAAATATGCGACAAGGATATATTATACAACATGGGGAATATAGCCAATATTTTATAATAACTATAAATGGAATATAACCTTTAAAAATTGTGAATCTCTATATTGCACACTATAATTTATATAATGGGCTTTCCTGGTGGCTCAGTGGTAAAGAACAAACTTGCCAATGCAGGAGACATGAGTTTGACCCCTGGGTTGGGAAGATCGCCTAGAGAAGGAAATGGCAACCTAATCCAGTATTCTTCCCTGGGAAATCCCATGGACAGAGGAGCCTTGTGGGGTATAGTCCACAGAGCTGCAAAAGAGTCAAACACGACTTACTGGCTGAACAACAACTGTTTACGTAATACTGTATATCAACCATACTTCAATTAAAAAATGTTATTTTTGCCTGTTAGCAATGGCTAAGATGATTTCAAATGCAATACACAGTATTAGTAAGAAATAAAATCATACATAAAATGTATGTTGCTAACGGTAGAATGACCTGTTAACTAATGTCATCACTGGCACTGGCAACACAAATGAAAAACCTTAAAAACAGAAGTATTTCAATTCTAGGGTTTAAGCACATCATTAAAGGTGGATGCAAACAATGAATATATAAACTCAACTGTCTATTTTTAGGTTTTTGGTTAGATAAATTCCATCTTTATAAGCAATATGTATTAAAAATCACATTGCAGCATACTTATTGACATACAGGCCTGTATATTAAAAGGCAAAACAGCAAACATTATGTCCTGTATAATACTGATTTAATATGAAAATGTTTCCTAAAGCTACCGACAAACTACCACAAACTACATGGCTTCAAACAATAGAAATTTACTCCTACCGAGTTTAGGCCAGAAGTACAAAATCAAGGTGTTGGCAAGGCTGGCTCCTCCCGGAAGCTCTGCAGGAGAATCCGCTTCACGCTTCTCTCCCAGCTCCTCGTGGCGCTGGCAATGCTTGGTGCTCCGCGGCTCGTAGCTGCGTTGCGCTGATCTCTGCGTATTGTCTCACGGCCCCCTCCCTGTGCTCATGTCCTCTTCTCTTCTCGTAAGGACACCAGTCATTGGGTTTCGGGCCCTCCTTAATTTAGTATGACTGCATCTTAACTGATTTTATCTGCCAAGATCCTATTTCCAATTAAGGTCACATTCTGAAGTTCTGGGTTGACATGAATTTTTTCAAGACACTATTCAACCCACTATATGTATACATGCTATGCTATGCTAAGTCACTTCAGTCGTGTCCGACTCTGTGCGACCCCATAGATGGCAGCCCACCAGGCTCCCGTCCCTGGGATTCTCCAGGAAAGAACACTGGAGTGGGTTGCCATTTCCTTCTCCAATGCATGAAAGTGAGAAGTGAAAGTGAAGTTGTTCAGTTGTGTCTGACCCTCAGCGACCCCATCGACTGCAGCCTACCAGGGTCCTCTGTCCATGGGATTTTCCAGGCGAGAGTACTGGAGTGGGGTGCCATTGCCGTCTCTGATGTATATAATGTACATATAAATAAGATTGGATAGCTCCATGAACAGTATTTCAGGGTAGGTTGATGGATAACTTAAATAATTTTTTATTTTTCTGCATTAAAAAATAGCTATGTTCTGGAGTTGCATTTAAGTTCTAAATTTACTGAGTTGAACATCACCTGTAGCCAAAAATTACTCTCCCTGCAACTCACTTTTTCTTCCTACAGCTCAAAATATATAGAAAAAATACATCATTTTGTATGTAATGTCTTGCAAAAACATCCAACACAGCCAATTCTTCTTCCAGCACTGAAAATATTACTGATCCTCTGGGTAAGCATCAGATGAAGCAGTTGACTTTTGTTTACCTTATTTTACAAAAATGAAAAAAAAAAAAGATTTTCTAAGCATGACAGTATAATTCAATGTGGTCAAGTTAAATGAGTGAGTGATGAGACTCCACTGTTCCAGTCTGACAGTTTGAGGGAAAACAAATTTCTTTTGTATTTACAAAAAGAAAAAAAACAGCCAAACACTACAAACAACAGTGATAAATTAGAAAAGCCTCTAAGACCAAGGGAAAAATAGTTACTGATTTCCAAAATGGATTTCTTTAAGAGGTTAGGTGTATCTCTGAGCCTTTCTAGATTTTTAAAGGTCCAGGAGAAGAGAACTTAAGGAAATAGTAAGATTGTGGGTATAATTATAGCCTGCTTCTGTCTCGTAAAAATTCTTCCAATGTTCACTTTCTTTTTAAAGATTTATGACTAATGTTTCTTTCATAATTGGAATAAACTACATATAAAATAATAAAAGTATTGTCATGTACAGAGGCTGACATCATGGGTAGTCAAAGAATATGTTTAATAAAAAATAATTAAACTTCCATTTGCTCTATAGAACATCATAGAAAGTAATTTAATAAATTACAAATGACTTTTTAAGACGTTTGCTCAACTACAGAAAGCAAATTCAGACTACACAAAACACAACTGGTAAATATTGCAAATGTCCAAAAGAAAAATTGGACTAAGACTTGAATCATGAAACCTGAAACAGGGCTATAAATACAAGGCAATAACAGCTATAATTTTTTTAGTAACTACCAACACATACTTGGATATCCTTTCAACTGCAACTTTAGTATTATGTAATTCTACTGATTTCTTTCTTTCTTATAACCCTTAACTTTACATAACCATGTTTGCATGTTTTTTTTTTTTAAGCTGATAGCTGGACTTTTCCCCAATCAGTACTAGATAGAAGTATCTTGAATCCCAAGAGAATGAAAGTTAATATTAGCCTTAATGCTTTGAAAACTGCAACTGCCTTTATTACATAGAAAGAGAATCACTAAGATGTTAACCAAATTCATTTGATCTAATTAGGAAAATACTTTATCTCATAAATTTGATATAAATTAGATTTTACTGACAAGATCTAGGGTTTTTTATTTCCCTTTTAAACTGGAGACAGAAAGGAATGAAGATCATGTGGGCAGGACTAGAGGGAGAGAAGGGAAACATGGATGGTGCTGAAATACTCCACCGGCAACCTAAGTTAACTGTGTTTGAAAACTTTGGCTATCTCATAGGTGTATTCTAGTTAAACAAAAGTGCAATACTGCAAAGGGAAGATACTAAATATGTAATATATCATTTTCATGATGAAGAATTACTACCCACTTCTCCTGGAAGGGCATTATAGTGACTATTGCTAAGACATTGCATAAAGGACTATCAATTCAAAGTACTATTTTGGGAAAATACAAAAATCAATACAATCCCAATGGAACTGATATAATTTTGTAAATACATGTAACACTGTCTCTCTAATAAGGGATTATTTTACATACAGAAACATAATTTACTGGTAAAGGTCTTGGAAAATCCAATATAATTGCTTAATTCCTGACAAAGCAATAGAGTTGTAGCAAAACAAACTGAAAATTAATTTTTCTGTGGGAGAGAAGTGGGGTAGTTTTCCCCCTAGCAAAGTTTGTCACTGACTTATTTATTTAAGTACCAGAACAATGCTTATCTCTCCTTAGGATGTAAATGGTATTTTATAACCAATTCAGCTCTGTTTTCAGTGTATATGAAGGTGAACCTGGACCTCTACCTTGTCAGAATAATAGCAGCTTTAGCAGGAGAAACTGTATCATAAATCAAATATCAGACAAATTTTACATGGTAAAGGGTTCTAAGAAATTGATCAGAAACTTTAGGCTTCCTTTTTTTGTGGTTTACAGGAATAATGTATATATTTTTTGAGATTATTAAAAGTGCATTTTCAAAATGGGCAACTCAGTATATTTAATATCAACTGATAACCCAACACTGATTCTGGGCCAACATTTAGTCTGCTTATACCTAGAAACGCAAAATGAATTTAGACTATCTGCATATTACTTTACCTTATTATCTGTTAATTTTGGAATATTTCCATGACATAAAACACAAATAGAAATCTACACAAATAAAGCAAACAAACAATTTCTTTTACATGAAGTATGCTGTGTTGAAAAGTTCTTTTCAGTGGTATTTCATGATTTACCTTTTCTGAACCCTGGAAACAGACATTACTCATCTGAGACATAATTATTTCTAATAGGAGGCCAAACTTTGAAAAGTTAAAACTAAATGTGTCTAGAGGGTGTCAAAGTCACATGACACAGGATTATTTTATGACTTAATTTTACTGATTTTAGAGTTAAGCTCAGCAAAAAGCAAGTCATATTTCTTGCCCGATTAACATGATATATAGGATGTGTTTAAAAAACCCCTGAAAACAAGTATAGAATTAGAAACGAATGTAAACTTCCTAAACTAACTCAGCTGAGGTAACAGGTAGCCAGTTAAATTGGCCGATTGGGAAACTTATTTCTTCTTTAAAACACACTTGTACCTGAATTGGAAATATCAGCAGTGCATCACAACACTAGAGCATTTTCATGTAATTAAAGCAATGGATGGTGATGTAGATTCTACAGCTTTCATGACATTCATTAGCTGCCCAAATTATTGCTGAGTTTTGATCTGTAAATTATAGGTGTCAAGGAGGCTGTAAAACTATATTCAAATTAAATCAGTAATATGCATAAAGTATTCTGTGTTCACTGCAAATATATTAAATATACAACTCTCATTGAGCATAATTTTCATAAAATTAACCCCCAACAAAATTATAATGCCTTTTGTTGTAATTTTACACCTTTATGTATTTGATAGTACATATGAGTTCAGAAACTTATGAATCTTAAGAAATATTACATGCAAAACGTCTCTGAAAGCAGTTTGCACTTCTAAACAAATAACTGAAATGTTCGGTCAGTAAGTTATTGATGCACTCAACACTGGTGTATTTACAATTAATAATTAAAGGGGAAAAAAAAATCCAAAATCAGTTCATAATTTAAGTGCAGTCTGGGAATCAGTCTTCATTACTAGAATCTGAATCCTCGGATGACGATGATGTACTATCAGATCCAGATGAAGCATCGGCTTTCTCTGAACCCTCATCTGTGCTGTTTTCGTGGAGAGGACTCGGTTCAGTTCCCCCTTTGTCTTCCTGATCTCTAACTCTGGAATCTTCTTCCTTTACTTCCACAGACTTAGATGAGCCTAAGTCACTGTTTTTGTTTTTCTGTACATCAAAAGTGTTGGACTGAGACAAAGTTGGAATATGAAGATTAAGGCCTGGAGTGAGAAGCATCCCTGGATAAAGAATATTAGATAGTAACAGTGGGTTCAGAGCTAACGGGCTGGCAGCTGCAGCTGTACTTAACGCAGCAGTAGAGGGTGCAGGAGAACTTGACACCGAGTTGTCACCGCCGTTCTCGGGGTTTTGGCTCTCTGTCCTTTCTTTTTTCCCTTCTACCTCCTTAGAGTCATTTCCCTTTTTTTCTTCTGTTCCGGATTCTGTCGGCTTTGTCAGGAGCCCTCCCATACCCAACAGATTTGGCAACCCAGTCATTCCCGACAGCAGCATGGGGAACATGGCGGCCACATTTTTAGCTTCTCCTCCAGAAGAAAGGCCAGCAGGCATTCCCATCAGCCCTGCAGTCACTTGCAGTGATTGCAAGTTTTGTAGGTTTTGTTGTAAGGCCTGAAGAGTTGTGAGGTCCACACCTGGAAGTAATCCATTGGCTAACAAAGGATTGCCTGAAATACTGGTGGCAGTTGCAGCTGCCACCGCTGCCGTGGCCTTCGCAATTCCACTTTTAGGTCGTCTCCCTCGCCTGCTTACTTCCTCTCTTACCACAGGACCAGTGAGAATACGTTCATACATATTTTCTGGAAGAAATCCCTAAAAAAAAAAAAAAAAAATTCATCAACAATAACCATTTTTAAAAAAAATCAACATCTATTAACTTATGATACAAATAAGCCATTAAAAATATGAAATTATTCATAAACTTATTCTGGATTGATACAAAATAACCAATTATGAAAGAGATAACCCAATTTTATCTTATTTTTAAGTAGGGCTTGAAACAGTTCTTCCACTTCTCATTTTATCTTAAGAGAGCCTCTGGTTCTCTTTTATAACTGCGAGGCACAGGTTTGTAAAATAGTTCTGGAAACTGGAAGATCCAAAAAATTTTATTACTGCCATGCCCTTAAATTGTTCACATCACCAGAAGACTAAAGAAATGCCCTTCTTCTAATCTGGAAGAACAGTGTGGAAAGGGACAGAAGTAAGAAATGATTAAAATGAGATGCTTCTGACTCTTTTCTGACTATCACTTTGGGAATAATGGAGATAGAGCCAAGATGGAAAAGATACTCCATGGGGAAAAAAATCACTTGGCTCAGAACAGTAGTAGCACCTGCAGACTGGGAAGCACCAAGTCCTGAGTGGAGAACAACCTATGCTACTTTCTTGAAATTCCCCCAAGATTTTCTGGGGTTCAAAATTCCTAGAAGTAAGAACAAAACAAAACAAAACAACCCTCCCTCCCAACAAACAAACCAAAATTCCTAAATTTTAGGAGTTTAGAACCTCTCGACTGGCACTGTCCAATAGAAACAATGTAAACAACATATGTAACTTAAAATTTTCTAGTAGCCACAATAAAAAAAAGGTAGAACAGAAATATGACACCAGTTAGTATACACCGATTCTGCACTCTAATTCAACAAGTATCTGAGAAGTTTGCAACATACTCTGTAAAATAAAAACTGTGAAATAAAAAATATTATCACATATTTATGGAATATTTTATTAATTCTTAACTTAAAATTTAATCTAAGATATAATTAAATGATGTCTAAATTAGCGTTCATGAAATACTCACAGACTGCTTAACAACATCTCCCCATTCAGGAGCTACTCCATATTCTGCATTTTCTTTCAGGAACCGACACAAATCTTTCAAAGGGGGAGCAAATGCACCTCCAACCTATAAATGAAAAAGAGATTCTTAGACACTTAAAAGCATATTAAATGTGAAGACATTTCTTTCTTTTAATCTGTGCTATACAGAGTTTATTTCTTTAAAGCACATGTATTCTTTGAACCACCCTGACAATCTTTATTATAGTAAAAAGGACTACCACAAGCCATAAGAACTATCAATATACTACATAAACATGCTAACATAAATTTTAGATGTTTCATGTATATTCCTTGGACAGTAAAATAACTACCATGATGTACTGTGAAGTTACTATGTTGGGTAGGCAGTGTAACCTTGTTAAGAGTATATCCTTTGGAGTCATCAGACTTATCACCTACATGAACTCGGGCAAATTAGTAAATCTCTTTGAGCCTCAGTTTTCTGATCTGCAGAATGGAGATAACAATAATACCTCCCTCATACGGTTTTATAAAAATGAGATAATTCAAGCAGCTCAGCAAAGGGTCTGCTGCTGCTGCTAAGTCGCTTCAGGGTCTGGCACATAATAAATATAAGTTGGTATTATTATATTGCCAAGTATTATGCTAAGGACTTTAAGCACATAATTTATTTTAGTTCTCACTATATCCATTTGAGAATGCATTATTTCTATTTTTCAAATGAAGGAATTAAGCCTCAGAGAAGTTATACAAGCTGCCTAAAGCTAACTAGTAAGTGTCAAGGTCAGCTTTTAAACTCAGGTCTCAAAAACCAATGCACTTATCTTTTATGCAAACTAATACCCTAAAAGTTGTATTTGTAGGCATCACTGGAGTTTTTTGTTCGGTCAGGCTGGATGCCAGGCTGAAATGCCAGGCTAGATGAAGCACAAACTGGAATCAAGATTACCAGGAGAAATATCAATAACCCTAGATAGGCAGATGATACCACCCTTATGGCAGAAAGTGAAAAAGAACTAAAGAGCCTCTTGATGAAAGTGAAAGAGGAGAGTGAAAAAGTTGGCTTAAAGCTCCACATTCAGAAAACGAAGATCATGACATCTGGTTCCATCACTTCATGGGTAATAGATGTGGAAACAGTGGAATCAGTGGCAGACTTTATTTTCTTGGGCTCCAAAATCACTGCAGATGGTGACTGCAGCCATAAAATTAAGATGCTTGCTCCTTGGAAGAAAAGCTATAACCAACCTAGACAGCATATTAAAAAGCAGAGACATTACTTTGCCAACAAAAGTCTGCCTAGTCAAAGCTATGGTTTTTCCAGTAGTTATGTATGGATGTGAGAGTTGAACTACAAAGAAAGCGAGCACCGAAGAACTGATGCTTTTGTGGTGTTGGAGAAGACTCTTGAGAGTCCCTTGGACTGCAAGGAGATCCAACCAGTCCATCCTAAAGGAAATCAGTCCTGGGTGTTCACTGGAAGGACTGATGCTGAAGCCAAAACTCCAATATTTTGGCCACCTGATGTGAAGCACTGACTCATCTGAAAAAACCCTGATGCTGGGAAAGATTTAAGGCGAGAGGAGAAGGGGACGACAGAAGATGAGATGGTTGGATGGCATCACCGACTCAATAGACATGAGTTTGAGTAAGCTCCAGGAGTTGGTGATGGACAGGGAAGTCTGACATGCTGCAGTCCATGGGGTCGCAAAGAGTCGGACATGACTGTGCAACTGAACTGAACTGAACCCTGAAAGTATAAAAATAAACATATCCCTTTAAATATTTAAATGATTTCGACCTACCAATTTAATGTACCTTTGGAGTCTAAGGACACTTCTTGAATAATTCCTTTTCCCACAGCTTTCTGAATGAATAGATACTATATCTTGTTAGGATACAGACAGGGTTTAATGTGGCCAGTTATAATATCTATATTCTTATCTAATTATTTTCTATAGTTTTTGCTTAGCCTCTCAATTTTCTGTTGCGATCTCCTTTTCATTATCTCCTTCATTAAGCTCCAGTTTAAACTAGAGGCCCTCTGTATGGTTTAAAGCCTGTACTCTAGAAACTCAGAATAAAGAAATCTACAAACCAAGCGAAATTAACAGGTCCTTTACCAGGCTACTACAATTAAAAATAAAATTTAGGATGTTTAATATTAAACCAAGTAAAAATTTCAAAATGGTTCCATTTCCTTAAAACTGGCTAAGACAAATTTATTCATATCTATAAAGGTTAATTTTTGTTATAAGATGAAGTGCAAAGATTTGTAACACGATCTGTGTAAGCACAAAATTTAAGTAAAATGCAACTAAAATGTCATCTTGTTCTTCCCCTAATACATCTGACATCATCTTAATCTACTAACAAAAGCTGAATAAATTTGGGGAAAAATTAGTATTAATTTTAATGAGTTAGTACATACAATAATATTAAGATAATTGTTATTTTAAAAATGGTATTCTTCCAATTTCAATACTTCTTGAAAATTAAAATGATTTCATGTATTTTTATACTAGCAGTAAGGTCATTCAACAGAGAGCAAAACAGAAGTAGGGAATTAACTAGGGATCTATGTAGGGAAATTTAATTTGTGAGTGAAGGAATTCAATGGGAAACTTGATGTTCTTACTTTGAAGGCCATTTCTTTTTCCTTTTTTTTACTTATTGTGCTGCTTGCTCATCAGAATAAAAAACAATAAAAGTGTCAAAGCTATAAACTTACAAAAGGGTGCCTCAACTGTTCTATCACTTACTTTGTGAGGTAAAAGAGACATATACCAATACATACATAAAACAGAAACAATTTGGGGAAACAAATGTTGTGCCACATTTGATTCAGAAATAAGAAAACCTGGAAAAACCTAGCTCTTACCATTCATCAATCAGTAAAGCAAGAAGATTAGCAAGGGGTACCATTTGTCTCTAACATAAGACGTTTTATCTTTGCCTTAAGATACTTGATTCAAGATATTTAATTTCCATCTATCAGAAAATTATGTAATATGCCAATTTTGATAGAAGAAGACACTTTAAGTCCTAATGATGGAATTATCAATACATGATAAATATATATAAATCTGTAATGGCTATGATGAGAATAGTGTTCCCTTTCAGCAGAGTTTCTCAACCTCTGCACCACAGACCATTTTGGATTGGTGTCGTGGGGGCTGTCCTGTGTATTACAGGAGGTATAGCAGCATTCCTGGCCTCCACCCGCCAAGGCCAACAGCATCCAGCCAGCAGCTCACCAACCTCCCCAACACCCACCTCCTTCATCCAAAGCTAAGACTATCAAAAACATCCCGATTGCTAAATGTCCCTTGGAGGACAAAGTTACCCCCTTTTGAGAACTACTGCCTTAGACGCAGTGCCCTGGTTCAGTGGCACTGCAAAGGTACAGATGTAACTTATTCATTCGACAGCTTAGCCAAAGGTGTGGGATTTGAAATTAGACTGCATAAAATTGTAGTCCGTGCCTTTTCCCCTCAGATCTTCTAGATTTAACCCAACTAGGTCTGTTAGAAAATACTGCATAATGAAAGTGTTCTAGAAACCTCTTACACAGTGCATCAGTATGAAAAATTAACAACAAATATGCAAATACCTTTCTGGCATTTCTTCTGTTAATCAGCTGAACACGTTCTTCTCCAGTGAGACTATTAACATCTAATTTATTGGGGTTTCTGCAGCGATGCCTTTTTTGTTTGGGTCTCCCCTCATGGAGTTGCATTCTCTAAAATATACAGACAAAGAAATAGCTGTAAAATCTTTAACTATGCAAATGGCACAAATAAACTGATCCAAGTAATTTAACCATGTAAAATTGAAGATACATGGTATATATAACATATAGTAATACAGTTGACCCTTGAACAACATGGGTTTCAACTGTGTAGGTCCACTTATATGTGGATTTTTTTCCCAGTGACTACACAATCCATTGTTGATTGAATCCAAGGATGTGTAACTGAGGACATGGAAGGCTAATTGTAACATTATACTTGAATTTTTGGCTGTGGAGGGTGACATGCGTCAGTATCTCTTAACTCCTGTGTTGTTCAAGGGCCAACTATTTATGTTATATATTGAAGGTATAGTACATATACCACGTTACAATCCTTTTGCTGTAGACATACCACAGTAGCGTGTGAGAGCCAAGAAACCATTAACATCAAGTGCCCTTGGGAAATCATACCAACATTATGTTGTATTCTCTACTCAAACAAATGCGGCTTATAGCAATGTCTTAAAATTGTTTTATAACATTATATAAAACATTGTGATAAAAGGGTTATTTGCAGTGAAAATGATGAATGGCTCTAAGTTAAAAAAAGTAATAAAGACTCCTTTGCAGTAGTAAGAGAAAGCTCTGAGAATCTTCTGAGACGAGAGTATAACTGCCAAAAGGGCAAGGACTTTATATTGTTCACTGTTTTATCCTAAATCCCTTACAACAGTAACTAGCACACAGCAGTTGCTCAATAAAAATTGACTAAATAAATGAATGTTATTTTCTAACAAGTTAAGAAGTTACAGGGTTAAACTAATGATTCTCATTATCTTCAGAATTGCCATACTCGTTTTATTATTGCTCATCTTACTGAAATCCTGTCCCTTTTAAGAGCTTTATTTGGCTTTTTATTTTTAATAAAAAGAATTAAGTGAAGTTTGAGAATTAGTGGCATTTTCTGAAAAAAACTAGGGATATGAAAGCCAAGTCTGAGGTTCTTGGTATTAGACTACCATGTTACCTCTATACACACACACACACACACACACACACACACACACATTACAAGTACTGTCACATTCTAGGGACTGGAGCTTTTGTGGTTCTTTTGCATGAAAAAATAAGGCAATTAAATTTTTTTCTGTTAATAACAATCACTTTACCTTTATATGGTATTCTTTCATTTTCAAAAGATTTTCATTTACAAATCACTGACTCAGTAAAGGGAACTAGATACCATTCTCTGCATCAGAAATTAGGTGCTAAATCCTGGGGCTACAAGGTGAATAGGACACAATCCTTAAGCAGCTCACAGGGTAGGGAACAACTTCACTGGGTTATCCAATTCATCTTCATGGGGATATGCGGCTACTCTTTTACCTTATAAAATATATAGAAACAACAAGGGAGACTGACACAAAATCTAGTACATAAGCATCTGAGAGTACAAACTGAAATAATACATTTCTATAAGTAAGAAAGCCATATGCCCATAAGATAGTGAGTAGGAAGTATTTAAGAGGATAAGGAAAATGCAAATGAATAGACCTATTCTCATCTTGACTAATATAATCTATGTACCTGTATTCTTATAAGATCTTAAGAGCAGAGGTTTGGACAGTGGATTTAAGACTTATTAGCTGCGTGACGTTGCACTATTTAAAATTTCAGTTTCCATTTCTTTATAAAGTTATAACAAGGCCATTCTGATAAAGTTTGGGAGTGTTAATGAGATAATGCATATAAGTGCTAAGTATAAAGCCAGGTACAGAGTTAAGTCTCAATAAATGTTTACTATGATCATTTTTATTATTTTAAAATAAACTCCTTGAGGGAAAGGAATGGAGGTTTTATACCTTTATAACTGTCCTTGGGTCTATGATAGTATTCTGTATATGACAGGTGACTTTTATTAAACACATTGAATACAGAATGAAAAATGGAAAATGATATTATATCATAGGAAAGATGGTCATTAGTTTTTGCTGCTAATGTTTCCTAAATCTTGGGCAGAATACATATTTAATATAAGTTGGTGAGAATTTATGCTTCATCATTACAGATGTAATGAATCATAGACATAAAATATACTAAGATTTATAAGGTATCACCTACAGGAATAAAAGCTCCTAAATCTTCCACATAACCTGGGTGCTCCTTAAGCCACTTTTCCAAATCCTTTCTCTTCGGTGCATCATCGCCTGCAAGTCTTGTCCCATCTTTAAGGTTAATAACTGGAACAGGAGTTTCTGTATCAGGAATTCCTTGAGGTTGAGTATAGGATAGTGCTGGATTTATCCCTGTAGAAATCTGTGAGGTGGTTAAGCCTAACGTAACCTGTAGAAAAACACCAAATGAAAATTTTATTTCCACGCTTTAGCATTCTGATTTTGGTTCAACGAAGCAGTTCTTTTTGAAGGGAAACAAAAATTGTTTAAAATTTCTTCTAAGTCTTTTAAATTTAAAATTTTCATGAATCTTGGCCAGTGCTGGACTCTACTGAGATACAATCTAAAAAACTATACAGTATACTCCTAATTTTCCAGTTATTTTTATTATTCACAAAAAATTCACAAATCAGCAATATGTATCTTTACTAGGATGAATTTTGGACTCAAGCATCAGTAGCTTTTAAGCATTACTTTACTTACATGATTAGGTGGTTTATTTCTGTTAAAAAAGAGGATGTCAACACCTTCTACATTCTTCCTCCTTCCCCGCCTTTTTTTGACTACAGGCTGGTTGTCTAATAAAACTCCATTGGCACCAAGGGTTGATTGAATGGGAGTACCTAACAAATTAAAAATGCAAAAGAGTGATAAAAATCTAGTTCTTAGATTAAAAGTAATCACTTTTAGGGGGATGGACTGGGAGTTTGGGATTAACAGATGCCAACTATCATATACAGGATGGATAAACAGTAAGTCCTACTGTATAAGCACAGGGAACTATCTTAAATACCCTGTGATAAGCCATAATGGAAAAGAGTGTGTGTGTGTGTGTGTGTGTATATATATATAGACAGATAGATATAGACATAGTGACTTACTTTGTTGGATAGCAGAAATTAATACAACATTATAAGTAAACTATACTCCAATAAAACAATAAAATAATGAATGCTTATAATGAGACTTATGATCAAAATAAAAGAAAATGTTTAATTAAAAAAAAAAGCACATACTTTTTTTTTGAACTAAAAATACCACCCCACTTCTCATTTAAAACCCAGGAGAACTGCAATCCAGGCCTCTTTCAAGTTTTAACATGTCTCCTCAAAATTTTCCCTTGGATATCCACATATATTTTCTTTCGTCCCCTTTCAGAGAAGAAGCATGACTTTCCAGTGTACAAGGCAAACCTTTCCACCTTTTTTGAATCCATTAATTCCTACTTTATCTCTATCTATTAAGTATAAGTTTGCTTTACCATTTATCTTTGCTTTTTTGGTGCCAAAAAATCTTAATCTACATTAGATTTGTATCAACTTAAAATCATGGCCCAACACAAAAAATAAACTTATTTTGGCTTTTTCACAGCCTTCAAAACTTTTGAAACGTTAGTATCTGTCATGCTCCTCTTTTTCACAACAAACTTCACTCCTTAAATTCCCAAAGTCTGCCCCTGACCAGACTATTTAAGGTATTTTCCCTAAGATCACCAGTGTTTCTTGCCAGTTAAACACTCCTTATTTCAGTAGGCACTCCATAAAAAAAGTTTGTAAGAGGTATGAATCAAACAGTTCCATGCATTCATTTTTTCCCAATAGATACATATTTTTAAACAGCTACGTACAAAGCACTAGGATGGTTCAAAGGTAAGACACAGTTCCTGTCCTTAAAGAGTACATCATCTAGAATACTCTTATGAGAGAAAATATTATTAAGAATGAGATGTTTGCTTATAATGGTTCAGCTTGTAGCGAGAAATACATTTTCAATCATCCAAGGAGAATTTCTTGAGCAAGTCCTGTGTACTCATGAAAGACACTTCCCTTTCTTTCTTTTTTAAAAACAAGAAAAACCCAGCTGCCTTAATTTCTTCTTGAGAGCGATTTTTACAAACATTACTGATTTATTTTGGGCTAGAATCCAAAATGGAAATTTTAACTTATTCTATTTCATAAAGCCTGTGTTGTCTTTTGTAAGATGTAATTATAATAATATTAAAATTTAAAATAAATATCACTTTCTATTGAGTTCCTACCAGGTGTCATCATAAACTAGACTAAGTCTTACAAATGTCTTCTTAAATTACCAAAAACAGAACAAACAAAACAGAGTGGTATTAAGCCAATTTTATAAATGTGATCAGCAAGCCCAATGTCACAACAGTTGGTAAATGACAGAATTCAACTCCAGGCTGTTTAGCTCTACCATCTTTTGATTACTATTCCAGGTGGTTTCTGGAATAAACTAAAGACTTATAATTTATGCTATTTTACTTTCTTTCATTAATTAATTTATACTACACAATATCTCTTCATTCAAAGCTTTTAGATAAAATTCAGAGGCATACTCATATAAACATAAAAAGGGCTTAATATGAATAATTACAATAGCATTTATTCAATACCCAATTCTAAAATCTATTTTTAACATCTGTTTAGCATCTAATTATGTGCCAAGTTCCATTCCAGTCACTTCACATGTATTATTTAATCTACCTAACAATGCTACCTTTCCTCTGACCCCAACCCCTCACTTCACAAACAAGAAAAGGCTCAAAAATGTTAACAGATTTCCTAAAAGTCCTGTAAGAAGACAGAGCTAGATTTCACATTCAAGGGAATTTCTCTGGTAGTCTAGTGATTAAAACTTTGTGCTCCCAATGGAGGGGCACAGGTTCAATCCCTGGTTGGGGAACTAAGATCCTTCATACCGTGTTGCATGGCCAAAAGAAAAATTTCACATTTGCAATTATCAAGATGAATGAGATGTAATTCTTAAATAATTTTATCTAGTTTTAATGTTTTGGCTTTCTAATATTTTGTATAGGTGCCAGTTAGCATTATAATTACTATTGACACTATTAAAACAGTATTATTTACCAAAGAATTACTTATAGGCAAAGGCTGTAGTCTTTGAAAGTCTTCAGCTCCAACAGTAATAAAATGTTCAGATGACAGAAGTATCAATCCCACTCTATAGTTCTGGCATAATCAAGGTACAAGCAGCAGCATTATTAAACACACTTATGTTGGACAAAAAAATCCCAGAACTTATCTTCCCCATCTCTTCCCATTTTCTCATGGGAAAAAGAAATAATAACAACCCTGCCATTGTAAAGCACAATTTGGGGGATTTATACTTCAGTAAGAGAACTATGGCTCAATCATACTTGTCTGAAAGTCTAGTAATTAGAGAATTACAGTGAATGGTTAATGAAACTATGTGACAAAATTCTGATGACTCTAATTCATTATTTAATTATAATTTACAATTAGAAAGTGGTAACAGTAGCTACTGGAAACAGCAATCAATTTAACATCTATAATATAGCATTATTTTCCCAAATTTTAGGAAATTACAAGCACAGGAGTTTTGAAATGTTTTCAAGTATTGGATGGCAACCGAAATAGAGTCCTTAACTTTATGTATACAGAGGTACAAAGGAAATTCCAGTCATTCATCTGCGTTTAACTGAAAAGATACATTTTTTTTTATGATTAGTATGTGTGGTCCATACATTTTAAGACTCAACTACTCTTAACTAAAATTCTCAATTGTTGATAGGACACTTTAAGAGGGACACAGACAAACTAAAGTACAACTAGATCAACAGAAACAAAACAAATTCTCATGGATGGATTCCTCAGTGCCTTTAGAGTACAGAACACATGGGACTAATTCAGTATTTAATAATTATGATTCACATTGCCAAAAAGTTAGAACAAAACATATCTCAAGGGGAGATATTATCATTGGTTTCAAAAAGTTAAGATTATCATGCAGACATTTGACTAGGTTATTTCTGTAATGCCTTTAAAGACAAAAATATAATCATTGAGAAGAACCAACTGTGGGCAGAATTTGCTTCCAAAGAAGAAATTTTGTGATATTTTAGAGCTTTCTTATAATAAAAGGGCTGTTTAAAGTAGAAACAATCTTGTTCTTGCCAAGTATTCTGTGAGTAAGTGAGGATTTAGGAAGGATTTAGGAAGAATGGACTATTTCATGCTGAGGCAGTGATTACTAGCATATTCACCTGATAGTGGTAGGGATTTTGGGAAACTGGCGAGGCTGCTCTCTGACGCACCTTGAAGGTCCCGAAGTCGAGTGAGGTACTGCTGCTGCCCAGGAGCACAGTCTTCACTGTCCAGTGGCCTTCTCTGAGCGAGCCCTTGCTTCTGAAATGTCAACTTCAAACCACCTTCCTGTTAAACAGATGCCATTATCAAGAAAGAAATGGTTAAAATCATTGCAGTATAGTAAGATAAATTTTTTACTTAGAAAGAGTGAGGTAAAAACCCTGAAAAATCAGTCACGTTCTCTTCTTGTTCATACATCAACTAGAGAAAAACATTTAATCAATTTCTATAATGAATATTAAAATTTCTATCTTTAAGTGAAAAATAAATCTAGGTATTACATACACTTTTCTGAGCAAAACCAAACTTTTCATGTGACAGGTACATTGTAACCCTTTCAGCGATTGACATATATCTGTGTACATTATTCACATGACATTTTAAGAGATATTACCCATGTTTTAGGCATTAATTCAGCTTCAAAATCATACTGAACAATGAAATGTTACTGATAACAAGGCATGCTAAATATTTAAAACAGAAAGTGCACTGACATACCATTCGAATATTACATAAAAGAACTAAATAATAAGAAATTGTCAGACTGTTTAAGAAAGCATCTTGATCAGCAGAAGGACTATTTTCAGAAGTATAGGTAGAGAAACATATTTAATGATGATCCCTCTAGTAGAATATTCAAGTTTAATAACCTGGATATCAAAAAGAAAAAAACAATCCAAATACCAGAAAACAAGTATGTGAAGGAAGTAAGAGTAAGAGCAGGCAGCCATTTGCAGGAAAAGCATGCTGCACACCGCAATCGCAATCAGGTCCTAGGGCAATAAAAATAAACATACGTCTTTGATTTTCACTGTAAACTCCTTTTCTCGTACATGCTTCTTCACCTTTGACATCTGTGTTGACTGATCATATTCTTCTTTGACTGCAGCACCTGCAGGAGGGGGCGCACTGGGCTCGCTATATTCTGTGGCTGCACCAGAGCTGTCCAGCAGCTTTGTGGTATAGAAAGAAGCCACTGCGTTGGCATCGTAACTTCTTCTAGCTGAAGGCCACTTCCCTTTCAGGACTGTTTGACAAATACTGTCCAGCCGGTTGATCATCACACGATCCTACAACAGCATGAACATCAAAGGGTAATTTCAGTAATTGAGCCAGACCCTTGGGGATCACAGCTTTGATGGATTTATCCCTGGTACAATTTGTGTGTACTTGGTATGCATACATTTTCTCACATACATATTACAATTTCGTATAAATTCCCATTGGTGAAGTTAAAAAATATAAAGATATTTTGCTGTTCTTTTGTTTTTATAAGAGTGATACAGGGTCCTCATACAAAATTCAAACTCAGAAGTATACAGAAGAGTAGAGAGTTTTCTTCTCTCTCATTTCTAAAATTAAGTACTCTTCTACTAATCCAGTCACATACTGGAGGAAGGAAGAACTGTCTTAATACAGCCTGAGCTTCCACCATTATATGTACATGTACTTAAACGAACATTTTTCTAAGTCACAACTGGTTCGTAAATTTTCTTAAAGAAGACCCACTTAAAAGCACTTATTTCATAAAGAAGCATCTGAATTGTATGTGAACATAAGCAGTCATTATCTTTTCTTCTGAATATTCTATATATTCTAAGGTTGAGAATCATATACATTTAAGGACATAGATCTAACGGAGTAATAGTTGAGAGTAATAGTTGTTACTTTTAATGCTAACACCAAATGGTCATCCCACACATGACAGTGACTCTTTCTTCCTACATAATAGGAATATCTACCATTAAAGATAGACAGAAAAATATTTTTATAAATGACCTGTATCAGCAAGAAATGATTTACTTACCTTTGGCCAGTATGATGCTGCCAGCATGTATCCACCCTGTAGGATGTAAGCAGACTCTGCGGTCCCGTTGTTCATCTGGAAGCTATCCTGGGTCTCATCCTGGGTAGTGCTCAGTGACGCGACACTTTCTTCATCGTAGGCTTTCATGTGAGGGGTACCTTCTGCTAAGAATAATTATGACCAATTATAATTGTTTTAGAAACTGTGTAACACAATTTGCATATACTTCTCAAATCCTATATAATTAGGATTTGAAAATGAAAAGTTGAGAAGTTAAAAAAAAAAATCACCTAGAATAGAGTAAAGTACTCATTATTTTTAAAATTATAGCAAAAGCTAAATAAGTGGCATTACGGAGTCTGAAGGAAAAGGGTTAACCAAACATCCCTTTCTGCAAGAAGATTTGACCTATGGTAACTCTCTAGGTCTGTTTCCCTGAAAACACATACACTTGTGATTGGTAAATTCAGGAGTTTATCAATCTGGACTGGGAAGGGCACAAATATCTGCTGGGGAGGCTACCATTCTTTCAGGAGGGAACTCTTTAATTGGGCATGTCCTGTGTGAAAACCCAGAAAGTCATGCTTGTGGAGTTGTTACAGGAGATGCTTGCTATTGTGGGTGTCAGGATGGCTCCTATGCCCATTTGAAGATGTAAAGACTCATTCTTTACAGTCTTCCTCAGTGGCTCAGACAGTAAAGAGTCTACCTGCAATGTGGGAGACCTGGGTTTGATCCCTGGGTCGGGAAGATCCCCTGGGAAAGGGAATGGCTACCCACTCCAGTATCCTTGCCTGGAAAATCTCATGGATGGAGGAGCCTGGCGGGCCCCAATCCATGGGTAGCAAAGAGTTGGACACGGCTGAGCGACTAACGCACTCACACTCACTCACATTTCCTTACACCTGAGCTGTTAGACTGCAACAAGGACACCTGCAGAAGAGGACCACCTACCACTACTCTATGGACAGGTTGGAGTTCCTCCGCTAGACCTTTCTGAGTAGGGCCAAGCAGGGTCTTGTTAGTTGGACTGGTGTCTATTATAAAATTATTATCTTTATTTGCTCACTGATAAGCTTGTTTTAGGAAAAATACTAATACTAAATTTAAGGCAATCACTAAGAAATAAAATTACTGTGCCAAGTCTTTAATCCTGTTTGACTAACTCATTTTGCAATGTGAATACTGAATCCAGAGTATGAACCAGTAATCTAGTTGCATTTTCAGCAGTCCTTCTTTAAGAAAATCTGTACACGTAAAATTTAAACTAACAATTTTAAGCATGCTTAAGCAATCCAAATCACTTCTCATTTGCATATGAAATGTCTTAATATAGCAAAAGCACTTTATGCATATACCTCGCTTTTGGACTTCCTCTTCTTCACTGTCACTTTCTTCTGACGAAGATGAGGAGGAGGAGGAGGAAGAGGAAGATGAGGATGAGGATGAAGATGATGCTGAAGAACAAGAGGAGGAGGAAGAAGAGCTAGAGCCTGATCGAGAGTGGGAGCACGAAGAGGAGGAAGACGAGGAAGAAGATGATCTGGAAGAACAGGATGATCTCTCAGAATCAGAGTCAGAATCAGAACTAGACTCTGATCCTCTTTTGTGGACTCGCTGCTTCTTAGAAGCCGGGTTTGGAGTTAGAGGCTCTGTTCTGGCTGCAACCATGCGTCTGTCTGTTTCACCTTTTCCACCAGATTTCTGGTCTCCAGTAGCCTGTGGTAAAACACCATTCTTTGGACTTACAGGCTCAGACTTTATTAGTGTCCTGGTTTCCTCAGAAGACATAGACTCTTCTTCAGAAGACTGAGGCTCCTCTTTAAGGTTTTCACTTTTAACTTTCACATCCTCTAGAATAACAGCTTTAGGATCTAGGAGCCTAGGTAGAGAGGTAAGAGGAGAAGCAGAAAGTGCTACTTGATATTGCTGTAAAAGTGGGGTAGAAGTCCTTGAATGAGCCATCTTACTTTGACTGTAGTTCCTCTGAGCGGCCATAAATGAGAGTTCAGGGTCCCGAAGAATGTGATAGTCTGTTCGGCTCACCCCGTGTTTAGCAGCTCCAATGAGCAAGTCCCTATCATGAGAGCCACATTCCCACCAGACTGGTAAGTCTGGATTTGGATGGCAAAGCTTCAAGCGCTCAAACAATTGTGGATGTCGGAGGGCCTGTTCCCTTACTTTCCTTAGAAGTTCAATGCGATATAAAGTCCGAGAAGCACGTTCTTCTGTGATTGGCTGGATAAAAATACTTGGATCCACCAATTCTAAATTGAGATAAGAACAAACATATTACCCTAAAAAATACTTCATTATAGGTTTAAAACAAATAATGCAACTTCTAAAATATATGTCTACTCAATATCATTGTATAGTTTCAGAATTTCATTTTAACAGTTTTAAATGAGGGGAAATGTTAAGTTTTAGAAAGAAGTATTAATAACCATGTAACACATAACACTGGATCTAACTTTCTATTTAACTAGAAAGTTAAATAAAACATTAAGATTACTTTGGAAGTGTGTTATATAACTAGGAAGAACTTTTAAGAAATTCTTTATGAGCTAATGTCATACTACTCCATTTTAATCAAAGAGAAAAGCACTCAAACTCACTTACAAATACAAATTAAAAGTTAAAATAACATCCCATAAGCAAACTTAAGTCCGTATATCTTTAAGTGCACTGAGGTACCTCAAGAGTATTACAGTGGACTCACAGGGACACCAAAGTCTTTCTTAAAATTTGATATAAACATAGGAACAATTGTCAAACAGTGTATGACTACTAGTCTGAGACAGTTCCATTTCAACATCAGACCACACTCTCTTCTTTTTGGTGGGGTCATATCTTTATCAGACTTCCCTGATGGCTCAGATGGTAAAGCGTCTGTCTGCAATGTGGGAGACCTGGGTTCAATCCCTGGGTTGGGAAGATTCCTTGGAGAAGGAAATGGCAACCCACTCCAGTACTCTTGCCTAGAAAATCCTATGTACAGAGGAGCCTGGCAGGCTCCTCAGTCCATGGGGTCTCAAAGAGTTGGACACGATTGAGCAACTGCACTTTCTTTATCTTTATCAGCAGAGATACTGGCAGTTGGGAAGAACTCAAAACAAGATAGAAGCTTGTTGGAATAATGTAGAGACTACCCAAAGAGGTACTAATGGCCAGATTTGGAACAATCTGAACACCAGAATTAATACGGACAGTACTGGATTATAACCTACAGAATAAAAAATAAACACTCATTTGAGTAAATATGAATATGAATAAATAATTGAGTAGACTAGGGAGAAAGAACAGCTTTTCCTTGCAGTAGAACTGCACAGTTAAAAACTGCTGCAGATAAGATCTACTGATGGTTACTAAAATCAATGGGTAAGAGTTTGAGGAGAACAGGATTTGTGTGGTCTCAAAGTATCTTCTTAAGATATCTGCTAACTACAGGGGAGAACATAATTTTACACAGGAGAAACGCAGCAGAAACTACCTAAGCTTAACAAAGAATCAAGGGCTACATCATCAGTAATAAGACACACTGACATCATGAGCCCCTTGATGTTAGGTTCTGAGAAAAACACATCAATTCTAAGTTATTCTTGCAAAAAAAAGGTATAACCTCAACACAATCATGTGAAAACACCAGACAAATCCAAACTGAAGGGTTTTTGGCAAAACTGATCAAAGGTATCAGGGTCATTAAAGACAAAACGAACAAACAACCCCAAACTGAGGAACTGTTACAGACTGCAGGAGGTGAAGGAAAAATAACAATGGAATACCACGTGGGCTCTTGGAACAAAAAAGGACATCAGTAGAAAAACAGATACAGAGAAGGCAATGGCAACCCACTCCAGTACTCTTGCCTGGAAAATCCCATGGACAGAGGAGCCTGGTAGGCTGCAGTCCATGGGGTCACTAAGAGTTGGATACGACTAAGACTTCACTTTCACTTTTCACTTTCATGCATTGGAGAAGGAAATGGCAACCCACTCCAGTGTTCTTGCCTGGAGAATCCCAGGGACGGGAGAGCCTGGTGGGCTGCCGTCTATGGGGTTGCACAGAGTTGGACATGACTGAAGTGACTTAGCAGCAGCAGCAGCAAGATGATTAGTGATATAAGATTTTAACATTACAGGAGGAAAAGTGAGGGATATACGAAAACTCCCCACCTGGGATTCAAAATCAATTAAATTGGCTGAGAAGCAGCAGCTCTGATTAATTGCTCTTGTTTTGGTTCTGTTTTCTGAAGGCCCTGGGTGGTTTTTCCTACTAAAATGTCTTTTGAATGGAAGCCTCATTTCTTGCGAAATCATTTGTGCTAAATAAGCCCTCCAGCACAGTTCCTATCAGACGGACTGAAAATATAGGTTATTTCTATTTACCAAAAGCTATCCTTTATTTTCCCACTCCTGACAATCATAAATCTAATTCTAAATAAAAACACTGACTATTTTCTCAAAATTTAATGTGTACCTGTATTCTCTTTAGCTCTCATTTCAATAGTAGAATTAAGGAATAAAGGACTGTTAAGCAGAGTTTACTTACAATTCAGAAAAACTGGTGAAATGTTGAATTAGATGATACTGTATTAAAAAGCTGGGAATTTCTGAATTTTAGTTCTGTTTCTTTGATTGAAACAAAGGAAAAAAATTTTTTTTATACATACCTTCTTTGGAAGGAAGACGACAAACCCTCCTACACATAGACATGAATGCATACAGATATTTCTCCAAGCTATCGTCAGTTTTCTTATGTAGCCGAGCCATAGCCCTAAATTTTGTCCAATCAAACTGGCCTCTGTCAGGATCAAATACCACTCCAAATGTAGATACAACTCTGTAAAAATCAGCTTCTTCTCTCCTTGTCCATCTAT
This sequence comes from Budorcas taxicolor, assembly GCF_023091745.1. Classification (NCBI taxonomy): domain Eukaryota; kingdom Metazoa; phylum Chordata; class Mammalia; order Artiodactyla; family Bovidae; genus Budorcas; species Budorcas taxicolor. Next base: position 23,417,893 of record NC_068927.1, on the reverse strand, counting down.
TTTGAATTAAAGAAAAAGTCATATTGCTCATGAAATAATATTAATGCTGAATATAAATGACTATTGTAAAATTCAAAAACATTTCAAGTACCTAACACTTTAAAAGATTAAATCCAGGGTTACTGCCTATAAACACATTTAAAAATGCTAGTTGACTCATCTCTATCCATGCTTCTTTTCCTTCAGACAATAATGGTTTTTTTTGCATACTTAACTGTGTGAAAAAATATGTATGGGATACAAGAATGTATAAGACATGATGACCCTCCCTTTGAATAAAAGATAAAACATTTCAAACATATTTACAGTATAAGGTAGAATTTTATAGTTGTATGTATTATAGAAACCACAAGTTTAAGACAGCACAGAAGATGGAAGGATTTGTTCAAACTTGACTAACCAAGAAAGACATCAGAGAGTTAAGTGGCATTTGTTAAGACATGGAAAGGAAAAGATGAATGTTATTACAGGATCTTTTATCATTTTGAAAATGACTAGTTTTATTTAGGTAAGTGCTATACTATATGAGTGCAGAAAACAAAGAATACTGTGAGCTAGTCTAGTGCAGGAAAAAACCAACAGAGGATAAAGAACCCATGCTGAACACTGAAGGAATAGTAGGGCCATGTATGGACCAAAGAGTTAATAAGAATAGTTTCGGTGACAGAACAACTTAAGTAGGATACTGAATCAAGACTAAGTGGGGCATTCAGGCTGAGGAAATAGTAGTGAATAAAATTATAAATGCATGCTAAGGCCTAAACTAAAGAGAGTCTTGAATTAAGGCTTAAGAAGTTAGGCTTTATCCTTGTACGAAATAAAGGGCACTGAATATTATGATAAAACTAAAACTTTAGGAAGATTATCTAAATCTTCCAGACTGAGGCAAAATGTTATGTGGCAGATTGAAGATGGCCACAAATTCTTTGCCACTCTTCTATTTGAGAAATGCAACTCATTTCCCTTAAATCATGGTCGGCCCTGTGATTCTTTTGGCCAACAGTAGGGTGGCAGCTGTGACACTGTAACTGCTGAGGCTGGGCCATAAAACCCTGCAACTTCAGCCTTTGCCATTTGGAATGTTCCCTCTTGGAAACTGCCTGCAATGAAGGAGACCCAGGTTTGATCCCTGGGTTGGAAAGATCCCCTGGAGAAGGAAATGGCAACCCACTCCAGTATTCTTGCCTGGAGAATTCCACGGACAGAGGAGCCTGGTGGGCTCTAGTCCATGGGATCGCAGAGTCAGATGTGACTGTACAACTAACTTGATTTTCAAACCCTTCCTACACTCTGGCCAACACCATGGGAAGCAGAAGAATCACCTGGTCAACCCACAGAATTGTGAGAAATAAAAAACTGATGTTGCTTTACATCACTGTGTTATGGGATGGGTGGTTATGCAAGGACAGATAACTGAAACAGTGTATTTACATAGGTGGCGGCATCTAGGATAGCTAAAATCTTCAGTGTCCGAGTAAATTCTGGTTACAATGAATGTGCCTCAAGTGAAACAAAGGAACAATGATTTATCTTTCAGAAAAAATCCAAAGATCCAGGTTTAACAAGGCGCCTGGGTTACTGCTAAACTTTCTTATTCTTTTCCAGGGATTCTATCCTTTTTAAGAAGTTAAAAGTTTGGGGGATGAGAGAAGTGTGCCTGTCTTCCTAACAAGATCTCTTGCAAGAAGTTCTACTACTATTTATTTCCCTTTGACATCAGTAGCTTTAAGAGTTCATCCTCTGTAAAAAGCAGAGACAAACTTCTCTTTCATGAATTCTGTACTTCATTAATGCCATCATGTGAAATAAGACACAATGGAATTTATTTCATATAATTTAAAAATACATTTCATTTATAATTTAACTGTTGAGTTTTCACCTTCATTTCCCTTACACCTCACTGTTCATAAACATGAATTACACATAAAATAAGACCTAGTAACTATAAAATGCAATCTGTATTAGTTTAACCATCTTTGTGTGTGCACATACTTATGTACACGTATGTGTGCATAAAGCATTTTGCTGTGACCAACTTATACCTAGATATGTTTTTAGAAACGTGAGATAATCCTAGCCTAAGAGACTTCAGAATGAGCAGTAGATTTAGATACTATATATTAAAAACTTAAGTCTTACCTCTGCTGTCTTTCTATCTTGGCTGCCATTTTAGGGTTAAGAGTGGCTTCTTCATAAAGAGGCTGCATAACACTGGCAGGCACAGGGAAAGTAGGTTGTATCTGCTGGATTTGTCTGTTTTTATTGGTACGCTGATATGCAGTAATGAGACGCCTCAAACGGGTAGTTAAAGCTGACTGAGTAGGCCAATAAATTTTATCACCCTCCATCAGCTGACCATCTACATTTAAAGAAACTCATGTCAATTAAAAAAAAAACACACAACTAAAACACAAACACACAAAAAAACTAAACAGATACTATCATGAAGCTCACAAAAACAGCAAAATTTCCTGACTTAATTTTTTCTTGTAATCCAATTAAGTGAAACGCAAAAACAAATCTCTTTTAAAAACTCTTTAATTAGAGCTCTAAAAACTAAAAATACTGTTAATCTTTCAATCAACTATGTTTTATAATGATTGCAACTGTAAATAAATTTCATGTACATTTGAAACATATAACAGTGTACTAGTTTACTTATCTCATGGTATCATGGGAATGCTAATTTACAATAATACTAAAAGAAAGAAATGTTATTTACCTCCATCTGCTATAACAAGATCTCCTGGTGAGGAAACATCATCCTTTCAAAAGAAAACAGAAATCTGTCACAGGGAAACTGGGTCAAGATACAGTAAGAGAATCGATTTTGTTTATAATACTTTGTTTTGCAACAGAATTTTAAAAATGTATTTAAACTCAAAAAACCCAAACCAATCCATTTCCACCTCATCTCTAACTCCCAGTCTCTGGCAAGCACAATCTGTTCTCTTTATGTATCAATTTAGTTTAAAAATATGTTCTTTTTTAGATTCCACATATTAAGAGATCACACAGTATTTGTCTTTCTCTGACTTATTTCACTTAGCATAATGTTCTCAAGGTCCATCCATGTTGTTGCAAATGAGAAGATTTCAGTCTTTTTAAAAATAATGTTCCATTGTATACATATATACATAAACATATATATGAAAATGTGTGTTAGGTATATTTATCTCTCACAATCTCTTCACCCATTTTTCCATCGATTTGACACGTAGGCTGTTACCACATCTTGGTTATTATAAATAATACTTCAAACAACATGTGATGGGGGTGCATATATCTTTTCAAATTTGTGTTTTTCTTTAAAGGCTAAGTACCCGTAGTAGTCTGGCTGCTGGGTCACATGACGATTTTTTAAGGAACCTCTATACTGTTTTCCATAGTGACCACACCAATTTACATTCCCGCCGACAGTGTGCCAGGTCTCACTTTTCTCTGCACCCTATCCTTGTTATTTCTAATCTTTCTGGTAACAGTCCTCTGCTTACCAATACCCTTAGCCCTCGTGGGGACAGGATCCTTCCCTGGGTGCTGTATCTCAGCCTCAGGAGCAGTGCCTATTCTTACATTCTTTAGAGTTCTCAACACTTCTTTCTAGTCTATCTCTCATTATTTCAATTCCTCTATCACAATCAGTAAGTCTTTACGTCAAGCTTGCCCTGTTGAAATTACTAGGTAGTTTCTCTCTTTTTGGCTCAAACTGATTTATCTATGCTACATTATGGATAATTTCTTCTAAATTGTAAATAATTTCTTCTTTCATGAACTGTGTCTAATTTGCTTCTGCAGCACAAGGTTTAACTTATTTGTTGAGTTTTAAATTTCAAGGTCAATATTTTCCACTTCTAAAGTTACATATAATTCTCCTTCACATGTCCCTTTTAAAATCATATGCTTTCTTTTGTTCTTAGTTCTTTAATGTTTTTAATGAGTAAAAAATTTATTTATTTTCTATTTCAGGAGATCTATTATTAGAAATTCTTAGAGATCTAATCTTGTTCTTTGTTGTATTTGCTAACATTAACTCATAGTAAAGTGTTCCTCATAGATGAAGTTTGGGATCTTGACCTTATTTCATGGAAGGCTTTTATCTTCAGGACGCAAATATAATCTCAACTGAAGTTGTTTCTTCTATTAGTTCTTTATCTTTGTTTTCTTTCACCAGGTACCTCAAGTGTATTACCAGCTTGGGATCTCTTTTTATATTACGTGTTTTGTCTTGAGAATTCCTGGACCATGTAGATTAAATTAAAAAAAAAAAAAAATCAAACCATAAACTCAAGAAAAGGTAGGCCTATGGTTATGAGTTCTCAGGGGAGATAATTTTCTCCTTACCTGAAGCCCAAGCTGAGATAAATTTCTATGTTTTTATGCGCAATTTGGCAGAAAGTACTACCCTTTAAGGGTTCTGATTTTACTGGATATCATTCTCACTGGTACATACTGGCCTAAACCTCATCTTTCTTCCGCATGTAGGCACCACACCAATATCCCATTCCCCTGGCAACCAAGGCCAGCAAATCCTACCTGACAGCCATAGCACTGTTTAGTCTTTACTATGTTCTCAGAAATATTGGAGAAATTCCTCTCCTCGTTTAATATCATTTCTCCAATCCAACAGATTTTCTGTACTTTCAACAACTCTTTTTCTTCCTTTCGACTTTCTATAAATAGAACACTTAGAATTGTGCTTTAGCAGCTCAAAATTCCTCTAGGCTCTACCCTCTATTTCAAACTGTTTTATGGCGGCACAGTTTCTACCTGTTGCTGTGTACCTTTAGTACCTAGTTTTCACTCTGCTTTGGGATTTTGTTCCTGAACAATGTGTTTTTTGGTTCCTAGCAGTGTAGCATGTTGGCAAGTTCCATTTCATCCATATGTCCAAACCAGTCCCAAGCTTGTCTAGAAGGGGAGATCAAGCAGATTCTAAATGCTTATTTGTGATGTCTGGCAACCTAAGCTGGTCACTAACTTCTGAGAAATGATGCATAATAAAAACATATGAAGGAAAAACACACAAAAGAAAAAGCAAACAAAAGAAAACATGGATAACTAGAATTGAGGACTTAAAAACATGATCCAAAGCATACCTCTATATCATCTTTAAAGATAGCTGGGGCAGGTTTGTATTCTGGATCTTCCACATCCCTGTTAAATACCAACAAATGCCATAATTATTGTTCCCGAACTTCAAATTTACCTTGGTGGACAAACAAATGGGGTACTGTTGGAAAGACTTTTTAATATGTTTTAAAGGTCAGACTGAAGTCTCTGTTCTTTAGCCAGAGGAGCTCAAGTCTATTAGCATGAAGGCAATTACATGGCAAGTCAGAAGAACACTAGTTCTAATTTACTCTAATTACCCCCAAGTTCACTTATAAATGTGATATTAATCTTAACAGAGTCTCCTACTTTCCACTTTCAGTGAGAAAAGAAACAGGTATAATGAACATCATCTTTCTCTTCAATTGTGTATGCTTAGCCTTCTTATTCCCTCTTACACCTTCAAAATTTTATGGTCTTAATTGCTGTGACTACAGAATGGACAAGTGAAGAACTCATCAAATGAATGGGTGTGGGAAAGGTCCAGTCTCTTTCTTCATTCACACTCTGTTTGACAAGTGCTGATTTGTTAGACTATCATTAGCTCGTTTGGATTGTAAACTCCAGAATCTCTTACTACTACTTTATTTAAAGAGAAACATCACTGACATAGAACATGCTGATGTTGACAGAGATATACGGAGAACTCATGCTTCTGAAATGCACATACCCATCCATATAATCATTTGCCCTCTGTTCTGCAGCAACTGCTTTCTCATCAGGTTTTCCCACTCTTTCCAAGAAGCACAATGCTGGGTCTGCTCGGATAGTGTTATACTTTTCATAACCTAGAGGGACCACCAATTTTGTAAGTAAAAAGAATAAAAAGAAGAAAAACATGTAAGTATTTCTCATATTTATGATGGGTGATGTTCCTGGACTAAAGGGACCATATATTAAAATGATACAGGTTAAACGTTTTCTAGAAATTATCACAAACATTACATGGTCTGACAATAAGTATATTTAGGAATCTAGATTAAATTTATCAGTTAAACTGAAAAAGAGGAAAAACTGATCACATGCAACAAATCTCACATAAAAACTCTTCCTGAGAGGGAATGTTACATGAGACAAGTCCGGGAGAAGCAGTTTATATATGCCACCCCACCCATAACAAAATGTAGTGATGGATGCACAGTTTGAGAGTGCGTGCTTTATATAGTGTGTTCAATGGGTATTACTGAAATAAAGCTGTAAGTGGAAATCAATAAATTAAGACATAGCTGACTTAACAGTACACAGAGATGAAGACTCTACCTATCTTACTTCTCACTTACCATGTTTAAAAACTCCAATAAGGAGTGACTTATCAGCATCAAAATCCCACCACTCAGCTGGAACTTCTGAGTGGTCTGGTTCTGGGACCCAAACATCAATGTCACTTAAAAAAAAGCATGATATGACTTTATGAGTTACTATAAACAAGTCTAAAAAGAGGCAAAATTTTACACAGCTTCTAAAAAGCATTGTGGTTTTTAACAAAAAGAGGATATAACTTTATTATTTCCCACAATTATCACCAATTAAAATTATATATATAATTTATAATTAAAATTGTAAAACTGCACAGTAACTACAAAGATATCATAAAATGAATTAATACTCTTAAGCACAACAGAAGAAGTAAGTTTCAAAAGGTTTACTTTATCCTTAAGGAATAATATTCTTTCCACTGATTTCCTTCAGATACAGACAAAAGGTTCTATCTGATTATGTCAGCAAACAATGTGGCCAAAATCATCTGGCTCAAATATTTTATTTTGTATATGAGGAGACTGAGCCCCTAAAAAAGCAAATCTAATTGCTCTACACTGTAAAACAAGTTATGTCTTTCTTAGACTGCTATTGCTAGGAATAGGAAATCAATCCTGAATATTCACTGGAAGGACTGATGCTGAAGCTGAAGCTCCAATATTTTGGCCCCCTGATGCGAAGAGCCCACTCATTAGAAAAGACCCTGATGCCAGGAAAGATTGAAGGCAGGAGGAGAAGGGGACGACAGAGGACAAGATGGTTGGATGGCATCACCGACTCAATGGACATGAGTTTGAGCAAGCTCTGGGAGATGGAAGGACAGGGAAGCCTGGCGTGCTGCAGTCCACGGGGTCGCAAAGAGCTGGACACAACTGAGTGACTGAACAGCAACAGCAACAATTGCTAGGAAGTCACACTGAAAAATGAAGCACTGCTTATAACTAGAGAAAAATGCAAGTTTTTGATTAATAATTTGATGAAACCACTCAAAGTGCTATTTTTATGCTGTTTATAATACCATGCCACAAAATGATAATATGATAAGTTAATAAAAACACAATGATAAAGCCATGATGCTCTGGTAATTTGGTGGTTTTCATTAATATAAAGCAACTATAGCACTTTTAATTTTATAAATATAACTTTCTTTTCTTTTATCACTTGAAATTATCATTTTCCCAGAAACATTCTGTGAGTAACACACCTCTAAAGTAATATATACCTCTAAAAAGGGAAAGATGCCATGCAGAAAACAACTGAAATGTTCACTTCTTTACCACAGCGATTCAAGCCACTGTCTCCTTCAGCCTAGCATAGAGTTAATAATGTTTGATAAGGATTAGCAAATATCACTAAGTTTTATATAAATATGTCATTCTTATATTGCATTCAACAGCCAAAGGGGCAGAGATTGAATAGGGCTTGCCTAGTAGCTCAGCTGGCAAGAATCTTCTTGCAATGCAGGAGACCCCAGTTTGATTCCCCGGTTGGGAAGGTCTCCTGGGGAAGGGATAGGCTACCCAGTCCAGTATTCTTGGGCTTCCCTAGTGGCTCAAAGGGTGAAGAATCCACCTGCAATACAGGAGACCTGAGTTCGATCCATGGGCCAGGAAGATTCTCTGGAGGAGGGCATGGCAACCCACTCCAGTATTTTTGCCTGGAGAATCCCCATGAACAGAAGAGCCTAGTAGGCTATACTCCAGTGGGTTGCAAAGAGTCGGACACGACTTAGTGATTAAGCACAGCATAATACCCCAGGGAATCAAAATTCTACTTGAGAATTTCTCTATGAAATTAATGAATTATCAGTTTTCAAAGAATCACAGACATGATTTAAAGATACAACACATAAAAAACCCCCACAAATTTAGTTGCATTTCATCTCTTCATCTTAGCATCATAAACTTTATAAATTAACAAAGGACTAGGGATGTAAGATATGAGGAGTTTCCTAGGTTGTGTGACAAAAGTTCATCTATAAGTTGGTTATCTCTGGGAACTCAAAATAAATTTTCATACAGATATAAAATAAGTGATCAGTGTTTCTGATCTGGTTCACAAGAACCTAATACTTAAGCACTAATATAGTTGAAATAAAAGACACTGACAATGAAAAAGAAAGAGTTATAAATTTAATAAGTAAATAAAACGTAAGGAAATCACTTTTTATTTTTCATGTTTTGCCAGGAGACTGAAAGACATTTTCCAGCATTCTAAAATGCACATCTCATTATATCTTATTTTGCTTAAAAACAGAAGTGTCACAATCACAGTATTTTTTAGTTTAGTGCAGAAAGAGGAAGAGAGGTTTTCCTATGATATGGCAAAAGCTGAAAAACAGATGAGAAAAAATACAGTTAAAGATGAGATTTAGTTTTGATTTCACTCCTGGTCAGGATTAATCAAAGCAGAAGCACAGAATGATAAAGGAAAAAGAGGAAAGAACACTGGAGACAGGATACCCAAAGGGGAATTATCAAGTGGGTCAGATACTGTATTTCCCTATACAAACCAGCAGGTGGCACTCTAAGCTCAAAACACTGTGACATCTGAGGTGGAAGGTTTTTTCCTTCTTTTAAAGAGTAAAGGAGGCTTCCCTGATAGCTCAGTTGGTAAAGAATCTGCCTGCAATGCAGGAGACTCCAGTTCAATTCCTGGGTTAGGAAGATCTGCTGGAGAAGGGAAAAACCTACCCACTCCAGTTTTCTGGCCTGGAGAACTCCATGGACTGTACAGTCCACGCAGCTCTGAAGAGTCGGACAGGACTGAGTTACTTTCACTTTACAGACTCCCTGAAGCTCAAACGGTAAAGAATCTGCCTGCGATACAGGGGACCAGGGTTCTAGGGTGGGAAGTTCCTCTGGAGAAGGGAATGGTAATCCACTCCAGTATTCTCGCCTGGAGAATTCCATGGGCAGAGAAGCCTGGTGGGCTACAGTCCGTGGGGTCACAGAGTCAGACACGACGGAGTGACTAGTAAAGGGCACTCCGTATATACCTCATGGTTTAAATGTGCCATGTGCATGTTAAGTGTTCATTAACTGCTGGGGAAAGGAATACAATAAGGTGCATATACTCCTGTTGTTAATGTCTGCAATCTCTTGCATAAAGCCTCTGACTTCCCCTGGCCAGATCATCCATTCAAAATAGATTTAAACAGTATTCACTAGGTGCTAACAATGGCAATAATAAGATAGACAGATCCCTGCCCTTTAGAAGAAGTATCTGCAAAACCTCTTCAATACCTGTGATGAGTGCTGTGACAAGGCACCCAGTTGAGAAGACAGGGAGGCTGATTTGATGTTGCCTGAGGAGTAAGAGAGGGAGAAGGCAGGAAAATGGGAAAGAGAATGTTTCCCCAAGAATGCAAAGGCCTGGAGGGAATGAGGGAGTATGTTGAGAGAGATAAGAATACCTTAAAATCCAAATAAAACCCCAAATGAGAAAACAGTGAAGGAGAGAATAATGAAAGAGGATAATTCAAAGATCACAGTTCCTAGGAAATCACAAGGGGGTTGATTTCAATTAGATCAAAGAAAAAGAGGAGCCAATCAGTCAACAACAAATTATATTTACTGATTGCTACTATTTCCCAGGTTCTTGGGGCTAGGAATATGATCACCAATAAGACAGATAGCAGATGTCACCTTCAGTCAGGTTAAACTGTACTGACAGGAGAAATACGATTCAAAAATAAATACAATTTTTAATACTAGTAGGCATCATGAATGAGATAAAATAAGGTTAAGTTATAGTCAGTGACCAGTGGGCTGCTCTAGCTAGAGCGGGCAGGGAAGGCCTATCTGCAGAGGTGAAACCTACGCTGAGACCTGCATGATGGGAGCAGGCCCTTCTGTGGAAAATGAGGGGAAAGAGTACTGCACTGGGAAACAGCACAGAATGAGCCTAACATGCTGGAAGAACATTGTGGATGAAGGACAGAGTGGAGGTAGAAGGCCCAGACTTACGTAGGATAAAGACCTATAGGATAGGTCTTTATTCTAAGAGAAATGAAAAGGTTCTAACAAGAGGAGTACCTTGGCCTGATTTTTGCTTTACAAAGATCACTCTGGTTTCTGTATCAAGGTACAACTGTAGAGAGGCAAAAGATGCAAAAATGGGAATTCCCTGGCAGTCCAGCAGTGGTTAGAACTCTGTGCTTCCACTGCAGGGGGCCTGGGTTCAATCCCTGGTTGGGGAACTAAGATCCTGCAAATCGTGGGGCTGTGCCAAAACAACAACAAAATCCAACTACTCTGGTGGTGCAGAGGTTAAAGCGTCTGCCTGCAATGTGGGAGACCTGGGTTCGATCCCTGGGTCGGGAAGATCCCCTGCAGAAGGAAATGGCAACCCACTCCAGTATTCTTGCCTGGAGAATCCCTTGGATGGAGGAGCTTGGTGGGCTACAGTCCCCGGGTCGCAAAGAGTCGGACACGACTGAGAGACTTCACTTTCACTTTCACTTGAAAAAGAAGAGGCAAAGAGACTCAATAAGGAGGCCATTGCAAAAGTCTAAACATAAGATAATGGTGGCTTGGACTAGGGAGTCAGCAGAGCAAAGAGAGAAAAAGTGCTCAGACTTCACATATACTTTGTCAAGCTAACAAGTCTTCCTGTAGGGTTTGAGGAGAAGAGAATGATCAAGAATAATACCAGAGCAACTGGGTGGTAGATCTACTAGGATGGAGAAGGCCCAAATGTGGGAGGGTGGGGAGGGAACAAAAGGAGACAGAAGATTTGGAAGATGCAGGGGAAGCCTGAGATGTTAATCAGATATTTCAAGTGGAAATGTTTGAGGCAGCTGCTTTAGACTTTGGAGCTGAGGGGAGGGGTCTGGAATGAATATGTAAAGATGACAGTCATCTGTGTATAGATCATATTTGACATGATGAGGCTGCATAAGTTCACCTAAGGAGAAAGAACAGGCAGGAAAGCAAGCTGAGGACACCGCTCTCGACCAACCCAACGTCTGGAGCTCTATCAGGAGCTGCTGTCGTTCAGTCTCTCAGCCACATCCGGCTCTTTGCGACCCTGTGAACTGTAGCCTGCCAGGCTCCTCTGTCCACGGGATTTTCCAGGCAAGAATACTGAAGTGGGTGGCCATTTCCGTCTCCACGGGATCGTCCTGACCCAGGGATCACACCAGCGTCTCCTGCATTAGCCGATGGATGCTTAAAAGCTGAGCCACCTGGGAAGCCTCTATTAGAAGAGTAAGAGCTAGCAAAGGAAAATAAAACGAGCAACGAGGGAAAAAGAACCACCAGGTGGGTGTAGCAGCATGGAAGTCTCCTGAAGACATCATTTCAAGAAGGGAGAAACAGAGTAAGTTCAGAGACATCTAAACTTCACACTGTAGGTTATTAGTGGCCTTACTAAAAATCATTTCATTCAGAGAGTGGAGATATAGCATTAATTGGAACAGGCTCAAGAGAAAATGCAAAGTAAAGAGGTGTAAGATTATCAACCCACACAGCTCTCTATTTTTGTGAAGGACAGCAGAGAAATGGATTAGAAGGATGTATGTATATTACAGTAGGTTTTTTGTTCTTTTTAAAGTAAATGATATTAATGAATGCATATATGCCAAGAGCATGATTCAGTAAAGAGTAGGGGAAATGATGATTCAGGAAACAAAGGTGTAAAATCTTTAAAAGGTAAGAGATGAGTTCCAAGCATAAGGGCTGCTCTTAGGAGGATGAGGAGGAGGATTTCTAGGGCATCCCGAGAGAAGGAATAAATAGCAGGACACATATGACAAGTAGAACTGAAGGTGGCTCTTGTCTGTTTCTATTTTCTTCATGAAATATATACCAAAGTCATTACTGGAGGGGATGCTAGTAGGATAGGAAGATGGTTTGAGGAGAGAGGTATGGAATGGTCCTCTTGAAGAACTGGTAAATGAACTTTCTGGTCATGTTGGTTAAACGGCTTATTTGTGTTTAATGATCATAAATTTGAAGTGAGTCATTTGGCAGAGTTTGTATGATTTTCTCCAGCAACATTCAACTGCCCAGATATAGGCAAAAAGGTAAATGGATTTTTAGGTTTACCATGAATTGGGGTTGTGTCAAGTATGTGTCAAGAACAGAGGGAAAAGCCAGCAAAGAATTTTATGAGTACAGTGCTGGACTACAGAATGCTTACATATAATGAGGAAAGTGGGGGGTGAAAGTGATGATGAATAGCAAGTGGTAACACGGGGACACCAACACCATGATGAAGCTAGAGAATTACAGTGTTAGGGCTTAGATATGGCAGTAAGAGCCCTGAAACTTAAGTTTCCTCCCTCTTACTACAAAGAGGGACTCGTGCATCCTCATGTGATCCATCCAATACTTGGTCTCTCAGATCCTTGACCTTTACATCATCTTTTTTTTCTCTCTACCACAGCCACACATGCACACAGTCATATACTTAATCTTACCATCACCAAGAGCAGCATTATCTCTTCAAGCTGAATTCCACCTGTCAGTTCCTTCCAACTCAATTAACTTGGGTACTTTTCACTATAATTCTCTAGCTTCATCATGATGTCCCCCATCTTACCACGTACTATCCATCATCACTTTCTTCCCCACTTTCCTCATTATAAATAAGCATTCTGTAGTCCAGCACTGTACTCACTGAAATTCTTTGCTGGCTTTTCCCTCTGTTCTACACACATGACACAACCCCAATTCATGGTAAACCTAAAAATCCACTTACCTTTTTGCCTATACCTAAGCAGTTGAACACTGCTGGAGAAAATCACACAAGCCCTGCCAAATGACTCACTTCAAACTTGTGATCATTAATCTCAAATGTGATTAAACACAAATAAGCTGTTTAACCACCATGACCAGAGAGGGCTTCCCTTGTGTCTCAGCCAGTAAAGAATCCACCTGCAATGTGGGAGACCTGGGTTTTATCCCTGGGTTGGGAAGATTCCCTGGAGAAGGGAAAGGCTACCCGTTCCAGTATTCTGGCCTGCAGACTTCCATGGACTGTACAGTTCATGGTGTTGCAGAGTCAGACACGACTGAGCGACTTTCACTTCACATGGTAGTAGCAAGCTACTACTACTGCTATTTTCACTCTTCTTATAATTTCTGGTGACAGAGCCAACAATGAGATTATTGATGAAAGGCAACAAATTGACGAGGATTACTCTAAATTTGGTAGATTTTCCTTTCTGTGAATTTCACTGAATAAAGAGCCACTTAATATACAATTTCCTAGTCATTTTACTTTTGCCTCATCATATTGCTAAAAACTAAATATAAACATGTTATTTACCTTGCATCAACTCCATCAAAAACTTTCTGACACTCATTTCCAATGACTTCTTGCTTTAGATAATACAGCATTCTTACACGAAGCAAAACTCTAAAAATGAAGGGAAAAAAAAAAAGACATTAATCATCATTAAAGAAAATTCATCCATGGGGTTAAAATTAAAAAAGAATTTGTATACAGAATTTTTATAATGAAATAATAATAATTACTTCTGATTAAATTAATCACATTACTACCATATATATACAATAGGTTTCTCCAAAATCTTCACAATCATCATTATTTAAGAGCCAAGAAAGATATAACGAGCTCACTTGGAGGTCAGTTTTCTCTCTCTGTTGATGAAAAGTGACACAAGAGGTACCATGATTTGCTGAAGGACACCTTGTAAGATTAAGATTAGGATTGGTCCTAGATCACACTGTCTCTGTACTCCAAATCAGCATGCTTTAAGATTGTTAAAATTCAAAAAAGTAAACTCTTGATGAGTTGTGTTAAAAATACCCTACTACCTACTTATTACAGTGGTGTTTTATATGTTTTTTGTAGCCTTCATCTTGAAGTAGTTGCTCAGGATTGTATTTTCGAAGCCATTCTGCTTTTTGTATATCAAATGAGCTTGTTTGAGTCTTTACTTTCTTCCCTTTTCTACCTCTTGGTACCGGGGCTGACAGGCCTGTTGAAATGAGGACAGGTGAAATCAGGGATAATTTGTATAAAGATTTTCAGTTTGAAACATTTTTATAATGCAAGCAACTTCTGGAGGCTTTCAGAGGTCTGTGGAGGCTATACAGAGATCTTTGAAATGTTAATGGTATCAATATTAACTCAATTACAAGATAAGTCAGTACAATGACTCCACACATATTAACACAATTTCTGCCAAACACCCAATTTAATATCTCTAATTAATCATTCTGATTACCTCTATATTCCAAAACATTTTTTTTCTAAATGTAAAAACTGAAAGATCAAACCTTTCCCTGTGCTTTACTTTTTGCTTCCTTAGTTACAAAAGTATAAGTTGTGGCTAAAAGATCTGTTTCACAAGAGTGTGTTTACTCTTCTTTCAAAATCATGGTATACTTGAAGTATCTTTTCAAATATTAATATTTAAAAACTTGTTTTTATAGCCTTTTTCCTACAATTACATTTTAGCAATTTGTTTTTAGTCTCTCATTCATGTTGGAGACTTTCCTCAGATGTCTGATACTCTTGGTGATTTGCTTATATTTAAGAATGAAAGGAAAACTGACTGGCCGTCTGAATGAATGGAGTTGACTGTGGACTCTTTGAAGGGTAATCTGGCTGGCTTTTTCCTGTCATTATCTTTAGGTTTTGCTCTGGTCAGATCAACCAAGGAAAATTTCTTAGTTTTCTTCCTTCAGTATGACACTGTCCATTATACATATTAATTCAATAGCCATTTGGTAAGTCCATGTTGCAAATCCCAATGAAATACACACCTTATTTTATTTTCTCTAGAGAATAAACATTCAGTCAGTCTTCATATCATGGGTACATGGAGCTGAAGAGGGTATTTATGGGTCTGATCTCCCCTTTAGACAATATTTAATCAAAGCCCCTGTCTTTTATACCCACTTTCAGAGGTCATGGATGTCACAAACTCTTGAAACTTTTGGATAATCTATTAAGCAAAATCAGCTGGTTGTTGCCCTTTCCTAATGTTGACCTAAGATTCAGTTCTCTCTGGTTGGTTAAGTTAGTTACCACTTATCTAACACTCCAAGATTCCAAAATTTGTTTCCCACCCTATCTACTTTTAAAGGTTTATTCGTATTTATTTTTAAATTATGGAATTAGGCATACACAAAAATAGATAGAATAATACGATGGAGCATCAGGTCCTATCTTCCAACTTCATTATCAATTCACAGCCAATTTTACTTCATCTATATTATGTTTGCTCCCGAACATCCAATACTGTTTTGAAATTAACTGAAGACAATAATCACCTTTAATAAATGTCTGCGTATCTTTTAACACATGTAAAATACTTCCTTAAAAAAATAATCACAATACCCTACAACATGTCAGCCCCAAGAAATGCAGTAATACTTAATATTTAGTATTCAAATTTATCATTATCTAATAAAAATAACAGAAAAATTTCCCCTGGGCTGCTGCTTTCAATCAGGATCCAAATAAGGCTCATACATTATGCCTGGCTGAGGACATTTCAATCTCTTTCAGATTACAGCAAGCTTTTCAATCTTGGCACTACTGTTATTTTGAGCTGCACAGTGTCTTACTGTGGGTGCTGCCTGTGCACTCATGGCCTCTACCCATTAGATGCCATTAACATCCTCAAAGTTGTAACAACCCAGAGTGAGAGCAAGACTGGGGCACAAAATCATGTCTGGTTGAGAACTACTGATTTAGATACCCTCTCCATTTCCTTCCCTTCTACTATTTAAGAAACTAAAATTTTTTACCTGTATACTTCATCAAGCTTAATGCCTTGAATTTTTTCCTCTTTATTGACATTTAAGTTGGGTTTTAAGGAAGAATGAAATTATATTTGTGTAATATACACAATCGTCCATCTTTACCAGAAATCAGCTCTTCACATTAATAATTTCATTCCCTCTTATTGAGATAGAACCCCAATGACCACCCCAAATCTAAACCACGTGCTTTCTGTTGTTCTTGATTTCAGTTCCTGGTTTATTTCCTTCACAGTATTCATCATAATCTAAAAGTATTTAGGTAATTTCATCTTATTGGGCTCCAAAATCACTGAGAATGGTAATTGCAGCCAAAAAATCAAAAGACACTTGCTCCTTGGAAGAAAAGCTATGGCAAACCTAGATAGCACATTAAAAAGCAGAGATCACTTTGCTCACAAAGGTCCATATAGTCTAACTCTGCCTAACCAGAATGTAAGGTTCATGAGCTCAGGGATCTTGTCTGTGTTGTTCCTTCTCATTTTCCCAGTACTTTGGAAAGAAGCACATGACAGGTGCTTTGACAGGTATTTGTTGATTAAAGGGAACAAAACTGTAACACAAATTTAAGGGCTACAGTCCATGGGGTCACTAAGAGTCAGACACGACTGAGGGACTTCCCTTTCACTTTTCACTTTCATGCATTGGAGAAGGAAATGGCAACTCACTCCAGTGTTCTTGCCTGGAGAATCCCAGGGATGGGGAAGCCTGGTAGGCTGCCGTCTATGGGGTCGCACAGAGTCGGACACGACTGAAGCAACTTAGCAGCAGCAGCATCTTTTTTATCTTTATAGAAAATTGAGTTATTTTATGCAAAAAAGAATGTTCTGTTACAAAGATTACAAAGAAAAATTTCCAGCCCTTTGATAAGACTGTAAGTTGGCATAGCCACATTTGATGGCAAATCAAAATATCAAAAAAAATTTAAATGGGTATCACTGTTTTCCAAATTTTAACGTACATACTAATTGCTGAGGACCTTGTTAAAATGTAGATTCTGATGCAGTAAGTCTGTGGTCTAAGATTCTGCATTTCTAAAAAGCTCCCGGGAAAGGCTCACAGACCACATTTTAGATGCTAAGGATGTATATGCTGTAATTCAACAATTCCATTTCTTGAAAGATTTGTTCCTGTGCACAATGAGCAATTTACAGGGATCTTCAATGATACCTGTTTTTTAGTGAAAGATTTGTTCCTGTGCACTTTAGTGAAAGATTTGAAAGATTTGTTCCTGTGCACAATGAGCAATTTACAGGGATCTTCAATGATACCTGTTTTTCAACTGTCTAAAACTGGAAATGTCTTAAACGTCCATCATTAAAGGAGATGTTAAATGAATTAAGAAGTATCCATACTATGGACTACTAAGCAGGAGTTTAAAAGATAAAATAGATCTACATGGATACAGATGGACAGCTTCTAAGAAATACTATTGGGTCAACAACTTGTAAACCAATACATGTTTGATAGCAATATATAAAACTCAGACTAGTCTTTTCCAACTTGGAACTTGTATTGAGAGGGAAGGTTAAGAGTTCTTTACCATTATCTGAAATACTTCAGTATTTTATAGGGTACTATGTTAAGTGCTAGTTATACAACTGGAGCTGAATTTAAAAAGGAAATAAAGTATGCTCCTACCTAGATGATTCTGTAGCTCTCGTGTCTGCCCGTCTTCAGTTGGAGTAATGAGATCCCATATGAAGCCTTTAATTTTCTCATCTCCTCGGTAGTGAACAAGGCAATATGCTAAGAGGGCTCGGCAAATTATTTCTACATCGTGCTCATTTAGCTGCCTTTTAAAACGGCCATGAGACAGAATCTCTCTCCATCGGCCCCATCTATTTAAAAAAAGGTATATTTACATTAATATTGGATGAAATCCTAGAGAAAAACGTAACTCATGGATAAAAGGCCTGAAAACTGCAAAAAACACATCTTGTCATTAACAGGATTTACCTAAGAAAGTTTTTTTGTCCTCATTGAATAAAATGCAGAATCATGGTAATTTCTAGTATATTTTATTCAATAATGGATAACAAAATTATCCATTTTGTTACTGAATATGCAAATCTGAGAACAATAAGGAGTTTGACATTAGTAATACATTTATAATTTTAAAATTTAAGGTATCTCATCATTCTATTAAATATGTTAAATATATAAATACATGATACTTTAAAAATAATTTTATTGATTCTAACAAGACAAAAAGTATACTAGAATATAGTATATGTTTCCTATAATTTATATACCAGACTACTAACAGTAAACATTAAAAATAGTATTTTACCCATAAACTAGCAGATTTTTCTCTACTCTAAAGCATTCAGTTCTTCCATAGCCATTCGAACGCTCACAGGGTCTCCGAAGTTTGGGCTTTTCATCTCCTTCACTTTCGGGTTCAGACAATTCAGCTAACTCATCTTTTGTGGCACTGAAGGGTCTTGTTTGCTTCCTAATTCTTGGAGTGTCAATAACCAAGCTGTTCTGTAAAATTTAACAGCTATTACTTGAAGGTCCTTTTACTATTTTGCTTGTAACAATATTTTACATTTTTACCTTTCAAGCTGTACAAACAACAAAATAATTACATAAAGCCAGAAGAAAGAAAATACTAACATTCCATTGACCTACCAAATCAACTTAAAATTTTTAGTATTTTTTTAAAATCCTTATTACCATTTGTCATAAATTCATATTACAATCATAAGATACAAAGAATTTGGTATATTACTTTATTATTAATCTGAAAATTATTATACTGTGCTTCTACAACAACCATAAACTATATTTTAAACTGAATTTATGAATCATAATCATTTACCTAATTAATTCATAATTTAATTTAGATTGTCTTCAATTTTTAAAATATACAATGTTAAAGTAAATCTTCGTACTTTATCCTAAAGATAAGTCCAAAGAAGTGGAATATCCAGAAATACAAATTTGGTCAAAGGGTACACTTTTTTTAATGGATCTGGAATCATGTTTCCGTGTGTTCCAAAAGACTCATACTAATCCGCACGCTGCAGTCCATGGGGTCTCAAGGAGTTGGACACGACTGAGTGACTGAAGTGAACTGAATATACAACAAGCAAGGCAGTAAGTGTATGAACCTCACTACGTTCAATACACTTTAATTCATTCAAAACAACTTAAGTTGACAAACTTTTACCTTTATTGAACAATTTCTCTAAGTTAGGCACTATGTTATGGGCTGCAGGCGTAGCTGTGACTAAGACAGTTTTCTGCTCAGGAGAAACTGATAGTCTTGAGGATCAGACTAATGTGTAAACAAATGCTTTTTCAGGACACAATACGTTATGATATAGGATGGGTAAAAAAAACTCAGAATGATTTACAAAGTAGTGATTCTTGAAAGAGATTTTCAAGAATGAGAAGTAGTTTGCTAGGCATCCAAGAAAGAGATGGCATTATAAGTGACGATAAGAGCAATGGACCTGAAGAGGTATTCTCTGGTGAAGTCCTAGAGCAGGAGAGGGTAAAGGGAGGGGGGAAGCAGAGCAGGCAGGTTCTGCTATCCCACAGTAAGTTATGTAAAACAGGGCACTGAATAACGGGTTACAGAATGTTAGTGTGTCATTACTCATGACACTAACCTTCTCTATTACGTTCTTCGACTGCAAACTTACTAGTTTTCCTTGTGTAATTAATAAATATTTTGCCATTACATAATTTTTTGTCATATATTTGAATATGCCAATTATTTCCTTTGTGATTTCTAATTCAGAATGTTTTCCCATCAAATATTTGATAAAATAGAAATCAGATTTCCTATTTTTCATCTTTGTTTCAAAAATACATTTACCACAAATTGGAGTTTACTTGGTATAGAGCATATTATTAAAATGCTTCACCAATGCTAACTGAATATTCTAATCATGATTTTTACATAATTCCTTTTCCTCTAATGCTACTTATTTACATCCTATAAATTGATTTTCTCCTGTTCTTATTCTATTCTTTGCTCTCTATATATTTCTTTCAACATCTTAATTCCTTTATTATATGTTAATATACTTTTACATTTTAAACATATATACCCATCTGTCTTCATGATACTTCTTGCTGGAAAACATAAAAAACTTTAAACAATGTATAAATCAGAAAACATAACTGCACAAGTGTTAAATGACTATGCTGTTTAGTCGCTAAGTCATGTCCAACTCTTTGCAACCCTGTGAACTGTAGCCCACCAGACTCCTCAGTCCATGGGATTTCCCAGGCAAGAATACTGGAGTGGGTTGCCATTTCCTTCTCCAGAGGATCTTTCCAACCCATGGATTGCCTGTGTCTTCTGCACTGGAGGGCAAGTTCTTTACTATGGACCATCTACATGCTTATATATATTTATTTATAAAATCTTTACTCTATATGATTATCTATAAGGTACTATATTGATTTAAGCCATATCTATCATTTCTGACCTAAGCTGTCACCACTCTCAACAACTCCCTATGTTCTGACACAAAGCCATTTCTATTTCTGGAACACACTAAGCTTATTTCAACCAGTGGCTCACTGCTATTCCCTCCACCTTGCAATTTTATTTCTCATGTCTTTACATTGCTGCCTTGTTCTCATCATTCAAGTCTCAGGCCAGATGTCCCCTCAGAGTGATCTCCCTTGACCACTTTACCTAATGCTACCTCCATTCCTTCAGGAATTCTCTACCATCTTATGATCTCAGAAATTATCTTATGTATTTGTTTACACACCGACCAGAATTTATAGGCCCTAGTAAAGCAGTGGTCCATCGGTCTCATTCCTTTTAGTCATAGCACAGGAATGGTACTTACTTTACAGTGTGCTCTAGCTGGAGCCAGCACAAATACACAAGTGTCTGTGTATTCTTTTTACCATTATATACTTTTGAAAAATCATAAGCCAAGATCACACTGTAAGTACTGTTCTCTCTGACTCTTTGGTTAACTATCTTATCTTAGGGGCTTTCCAGGTGGCTCAGTGGTAAAGAATCCACCTACAATGCAGGAGATGTGGGCTTGATCCCTGGGTGGGGAAGATCCCATGGAGGCTGAAATGGCCACCCACTCCAGTATTCTTGCCAGGGAAATCCCACAGACAGAGGGGCCTGGTGGAAAGAGTTGGACATGACTTAGTGACTAAAACATCCTGTTTCAGAGCTCTAAGTGAGCATTTAGGGATTCACATGATGATTTTTACTTACTGCATTAGATAATATAAAAGTACTGATTAGTTGTGAAGGCAATGGCAACCCACTCCAGTACTCTTGCCGGGAAGGTCCCATGGATGGAGGAGCCTGGTAGGCTGCAGTCCACGGGATCGCTAGGAGTCAGACACGACTTCACATTCACTTTCATGCATAGGAGAGGGAAATGGCAACCCACTCCAGTGTTCTTGCCTGGAGAATCCCAGGGACGGGGGAGTCGGGTGGGCGGCCGTCTATGGGGTCGCACAGAGTCGGACACTACTGAAGCGACTTAGCCGCAGCAGCAGCAGCAGATTAGTTTCTAATTTTTTTCTAAAATGAACAATGCAGCAATGTACATCACTGTACCACATTATCATTAAACGTGATTATTGCCGAGTCAGATTCCTAAGAGTTGATTTAATATTCTTGAATATTTATTATTTCAGAGGAATTTTTATATTTTGTTTGGTTATATGAATAAATTGTTAACATTTTTGATTGGGATTGCATTTCTATGTTTAAACTCATTTAAAATGTTTAAAATGTATAATTTTTCTAATTGACAAATCTTACAATTCAGTTTGGTAACTCACTTTATTAAAATCATACATGACCAGGAGGTATACCCCTCAGTGTTCTAAATAGTTTTTCTACTATGAAGTAGATTTCCTCTTCCATAATTTTTCTACTTCCGGTAGTACTGATATTTAAGAAGGCTAAATGTCATATTTATCCTCTATCCTGTTAATTCACTAATTCATTAATTTTATAGTGGTTTGCAGATGCCACTGACTTTTTAGGCATATAAACATGCCAATAGGCAAACAATAATATTTTAATAAACATCTCTTTTCTAATTTACTTATTTATAATGTTTCACACATAATTATACATATTTCCAAAACATATTAAACAGTAATGATTATTTTAGCAGTCGCATTATTCTTCATCATACAGTTTTACATTTTAAAAGGCTATCTATTAAAATGGATCCCATGCATCAATGCTTAATATAAATTTCTTTAAACCATTTAGCAGTTATTTTGACAGTAGGTAAGACTTAGAAACACTGATTCCTATATATTATTAGACAGGTGTCTTTCTAAGTGAACAGTTATATTATCAGTTCCATGAATTCTGTGTTAGCTTTTGGCCCTTAACCCCAAAGGGTTTTAGGTTTAAAAAGCCACTTTCTCTTTTCTTTAAATTTCATAATACTTATTAAGCATAATACATGCGTGTACATAAGCAGAACTGGATTTTAAATTTTTTTAGTTGTCAGAATTTGAAAATGCCACTTTCTTGATTTCTTTTTTCTTTTATGGTTGACTAGATCATCATTAAAGAGATCTAACACCAAAAAAGCAAAATGAAGGTTAAAGAGTGAAATAAAAGTAATTCATTATTTGAAGACAATTAGAAAACTTAAAAACACATTATAATTTTAAGACATAAATAACCTCCAAAATTTAACTCTCCCTGTATTATGACCTATCATGTCAGGTATCTGAAGAATTGAATTGAAGCAGTGCCTGGTAAAATATGTTATCATTTAACTGCCTTGTATCAGTTTATTCACGCAGATAAATTTCAGTAAGTACATAGCTGAACACCTTAAAATAGTATAATAATAAAGTATTCCAAAAGGTAACTTTTTTTTTAAGGGACGGAAATACTTACTCTACCACTGATGGCATCTATATCTATTTCTGCCTTTTTCGCCCATTTTTGCCAGAAGTTGGGATCATCTAATGAAATATCTGTTCGGTTTCCAGACGCCACAAAACTTGCCTGAAATACATAATGGTAATTTTTCAAAATCTTTTGAAGCTTAGAGGAAAAATCTATTAGAGTATATCTAAAATCTTATCTCCTCATATTTACTGTGGACAGAATATGAATTCAGCGTACACATAACATGTACACTCAAAGGATGTTCCAAACTGCAATGATCTGAAACACAGGACAGCATCTGCTTATGGCAAAAAGCTTAATACCAACAGAGGCTGGAGTTTTAGGAGCAAAGTCAAAAGAGTTATTTAACTTTGGGTAAGCTGGGATCAAATCTTTTTGGTCAAAAAAACCACATGACACAGAATTGATTTTTAAAAATACACAAATATAAAGAAATTTGGTTAAGTTGCTCAGTCATGTCCGACTCTTTGCGACCCCATGAATTGCAGCACTCCAGGCCTCCCTGTCCATCACCAACTCATGGAGTTCACTCAGACTCACTTCCATCGAGTCAGTGATGCCATCCAGCCATCTCATCCTCTGTTGTCCCCTTCTCCTCCTGCCCCTAATCCCTCCCAGCATCAGAGTCTTTTCCAATGAGTCAACTCTTCGCATGAGGTGGCCAAAGGACTGGAGTTTCAACTTTAGCATCATTCCTTCCAAAGAAATCCCAGGGTTGATTTCCTTCAGAATGGACTGGTTGGATCTCCTTGCAGTCCAAGGGACTCTCAAGAGTCTTCTCCAACACCACAGTTCAAAAGCATCAATTCTTCGGCGCTCAGCCTTCTTCATAGTCCAACTCTCACATCCATACATGACCACTGGAAAAACCATAGCCTTGACTAGAGGTTATAAGAATTTCAAACGTATTTGCCCTATACAGTTCATTTTCTGGTATTTCTCCTCCTTTATTTCCATCCCATTTTTAAGTAGATATGTCTCCTTAAAAATGTAATACAGAAGATGAGAAATAAAGAAAAATGAGTCACTGCCTATTTTTATTTTAAAAACTCTTTTCCTAACAACAAAAATACTGCATCAGCACTGCAAAAATTAATTACAGAGGAATAAAAGAAAATAAAAATGATTTATTTTCTTAAATATTATAGAAATTATATAAAATCTTTTAACTAAATCAAACTTTAGACATTATAGTTTGACACTGTGATTCATGAACTGTGATTATCTGCAACTTAAGTTCCTAAAAATAGATGTGCTGCTTCAGAGAAAAGTCATCACAGTGCTTTATAAAAATGAAATATGCAGTAAAGATATATAATACTTTAAGAAAAGAGCCTAAACAGTGGCAGATTTTATTTTCATCCTCCAAAATCACTGTGGATGATGACTGTGGCCACAAAATTAAAAGGCACTTGCTCCTTGAAAGAAAAGCTATGACAAACCTAGACAGTGTATTAAAAAGCAGAGACATCACTTTGCTGACAAAGGTCTATATAGTCAAAGCTACGGTTTTTCCAGTAGTCATGTACAGATGTGAGAGTTAGATCATAGAGAAGGCTGAACGCCAAAGAACTGATGCTTTTGAACTGTGGTGCTGGAGAAGATTCTTGAGAATCCCTTGGACTGCAAGGACAGCAAACCAGTTAATCTTAAAAGAAATCAACCCTGAATATTCACTTGGAAGGACTGATGCTGAAGATGAAGCTCCAATACTTTGGCCACCTGAAGCAAAGAGCTGACTCACTGGAAAAGATCCTGATGCTGGGGAAGACTGAGTGCAAGAGGAGAAGGGGGCGTCAGAGAATGAGATGTTTGGATGGCATCACAAAATCAACGCACTTGAGTTTGAGCAAACTCTGGCAGGTAGTAAAGGACAGGAAATCCTGGCAGG
This sequence comes from Budorcas taxicolor, assembly GCF_023091745.1. NCBI lineage: Eukaryota > Metazoa > Chordata > Mammalia > Artiodactyla > Bovidae > Budorcas > Budorcas taxicolor. The sequence continues at coordinate 23,393,001 of NC_068927.1, read as the reverse complement.
CTGCAGTCCATGGGGTTGCAAAGAATGGGACATAACTTAGCAACTGAACAACAAAGCTTCTATGAAAATAAATGGAAGAATATAATCAAATAAAATGATTTTCAAAGGAGAATATAATTAGTGAATGACTGTAGGATAATGGCTAATTATCTGAGGTATAATCAAATGATAAAAATATTCATTTGCATTTCAATGGAACTTTAAAATGCAGAAAATTACACATAGGTAATAAAACTACTACAAGTAAACAAGCCATTTATGAAATTCAAGATAACTGAAAGTTTTAACACTGAAAAACTGATGGATGGTATCAAGGAATTAGTGTTGGAAATTCCCAGGCAATCCTGTGGTTAGGACTTTGCACTTCCATTGCTGAAGATGTGGGTTCAAGCCCTGGTTGAGGAACTAAGATCCCAGCCCCCCACACCTCCCAAAAGTGTTTACTATGTTTAACTAAGTCTAGTTAGTCTTATTATGCACCCCGCTCCATATATGTAGTGAAGAAAGTCAAAGTGTTAGTTGCTCAGTTGTATCCAACTCTTTGTGACACCATGGACTGTAGCCCACCAGGCTAATCTGTTCATGGCATTCTCCAGGCAAGAATACTAGAATGGGTAGCCATTCCCTTCTCCAGGGGATCCTCCCAAACCAGGGATCGAACCCAAGTCTCCTGCATTGCAGGCAGATTCTTTACTGTGTGAGCCACCAAGGAAACCTGCTCCGTATATGGAGCTTCTTATCAAAAACTATTTGGTAATGCAAAGAAACATGTATTGGAATTACAGTTACCAAAACCACTGAAAACAACTGAGGAACTGAAGTTCTGGAAGTTCTAGGGAAAAGCCAAAAACAGTACCAACTTAATTCCTTTGGTGCCACTACATAGTAGTGCCATATTCTACTATGCCAAATGTCCATCATACAGTGGCATTTCCACACAATTATGAAAATGAAAAAATTATAATATAAGTACAGGCTTATGAGGTACCTCTTCAGCTACTGTAGTGTTACCTCTTCAGTAAGCTCTTTTTTCAAATGCAACAATTACTATCTGGTCTGAAGGTTTAAAATAGATACTTAAGTGCTTAAGTATTTCACATTCTTAGAGTACAGCTGGTTATGATTAGACACCTGAGGAAAATAAAACTCACAGAGCGCTTTATAGTAAAGGAAAAGGTCAAGCATGATTATGTTCTCCTTTCAGGACAAGAAAAACTCATCAATGTTAATTGTCCAGGGTCACTAAGCTTATGAGCCAGAATTCAAGTCTTGCTGTTCTGACTTTTCATGATTATTAGAATTAACACTCTAAATGAATATATGCCTTCATTAATTAAAAAATAATTAAGGAGAATATCCCTATGCTTAGTTTAACTAACAAAGGTGATTTCTATGACTAATACCTTTTGGTTAAATTAATTAAACTTCAGATAATTTCAGGCAAGAAGAAGAAAACACATAATGTGTACATAGCATGTTGACAACCTGAGTTAAGGAATCCAAAGGAAACAAGATTTCCCAGGAAAGAAGCTAGACGCAGGGTACATCTAACCAATCATGACTAGTTTTAGATCTTAACCTTATACTTCTACAGTATTTCTTGTTTCCACAATACTACTTTCTTCTGCTTTTTTCTCTATTGACTCCCAAATCTGTATCTGTAACTTAGGCAACTCTCCTGGATATCTCCACTTGGATGCCCTATAAATGTCACAAATATAGCAGCTCCAATATTTTATCTTCTCCATATGAACTTCCTCTTCTGCATTCTCTATTTTACTTTAATGACACCAGAAATAGGGCTAGAAATTTACATTAAAGTTATTTTTGACATCTCCTTCCACATATTTCTAACTGCTCATCAATTCCTGTTGATTCAAATGGGTCTCCACTGCTCTGGTTAGCCCATTGACACAGCTTACAGAAGTCTCTTATCTGGTCTCTATACTTTCAGTCTTTCACATTTCAATCTCATTCTCTACACTGCTGCTAGAGTTAAATTTATAAACCAGACAGCATTATGTCCATTTTCTGCTTGAAGGGATTTAAAAGCTTTTCAACTGCCTCACGATCAAGTTCAAATTCCTCAAAATGGAATTTTTTTGAGCTTCTCACAATTTAGGTCCTATCTCCCTAACCTTCATTTCATCTCCATTTTAACTGACTTTTGCACATCCATACACACCTGCACCACAGTTTTTGAAATCTTCCTTGTAGTTTAGCAACATATAGTTCATTTATGTGGCTTTCTCTCTTTTTTTTTAAATTTATTTATTTTTTTTATTTTTTTTTACTTTAATTTAATTTACAATACTGTATTGGTTTTGCCATACATTGACATGAATCCACCATGGGTGTACATGCGTTCCCAAACATGAACCCCCCCCTCCCACCTCCCTCCCCATAACATCTCTCTGGGTCATCACCGTGCAGCAGCCCCAAGCATGCTGTATCCTGTGTCGGACATAGACTGGAGATTCGATTCTTACATGATAGTATACATGTTGCAATGCCATTCTCCCAAATCATCCCACCCTCTCCCTCTCTCTCTGAGTCCAAAAGTCCGTTATACACATCTGTGTCTTTTTTGCTGTCTTGCATACAGGGTCGTCATTGCCATCTTTCTAAATTCCATATATATGTGTTAGTATACTGTATTGGTGTTTTTCTTTCTGGCTTACTTCACTCTGTATAATCGGCTCCAGTTTCATCCATCTCATTGTAACACAACTAAATTCAAATTTCCATCCAGAGTCAGCTTAAATGTATTTCCTCTGCGAAGACTTTCTTGATTTGTTGTTCTCCCTTTTTATGCAGAATTAATACTTTCTCTTTTACTCTTTTTCAGTGACTAGAATCCTTTCATTTTAGTATTCCCACCACTTAGTAAAGTACCTGACAACACGATTACATTAGTTTGCTTACTGAATGCAAGAGGAAAAATTTTCATATGAAGACTGATCATTACTTTTGATGTAGCACCTGGACTACCTGCCATACTACACTGATCTCCGTAAAGACGTACAAAGACTTCTGGGTTGGAAGTGGAGAGGGGACAAAGGAAGAAAATGCAGAAAGGAAATAAACTGTGAAGGAGAAACCTGTATGAATCACTACAGGTGGGACAGAATACTGCAATAAAAAACTCTTTAGAAGAACACAAGATATATGTTTACCAGCAGGGAGGTGAGGGAGGGAAGAAGGGAAGAGGGTGGGCGTAAAGGCGGCTAGTACATTTTTAAAATGTTTTCCCCAAATAGGAATGTTAAAATAATATTTCTTTTCAATACACAAACTTCATCTTACTCTCCCTAAACTTCATTTAAACACTTAAAATGAAATCAGAAATCCTTTCTCTCCTTGAAGTACTCTAAATTATTATAATGTAAAATGATTTAACCTCCTATGCTATGTTACTTATATTTTGCTCTAACTTTCACATATATGTTCTTTCATTTCTTAATTTAACTTCAAATGTTCTACTCTAATTAATACTTAGAGTCATTTCTAGTTATGAACCCCTACTCCATCCATTTCATTAGTGTAAGAATACATGTGAAATATGATATGAGAGAGCAGATAAAAATGAAGGAAAAGAATATGTTACCCACTTCTTTTGAGTAATTCTGTTTATTTAAATATTAAGTAGATGCTCCTGAAATAATAGTAAAGTAAGAGACCATTAAATTTTTTTTAGGAGAGAACACTACAGGTATAGTTATAAAATATCACTCACTGTTACCTTGGCAAATGTTGACCCACGTCCTTCCGATTCAATTGTAATGGTTTTTGTACGACGTAGTAAAATCTGATCAATATCTTCTTCACAGAATTTAGAGCCTTCATCTTCTTCTTCCATAATGGCACCATAAGCACCTCTTCGAAGCAGATCTTCTATTTCCTTTTTGGAAAGCTGTTGAATCTAAAGAGTAAAAATTTTGGTAATAATTCTGTAAAGTTCATAAAATGAGAACGTATCCCTAAAGAACATTAAAAACCACAGAAGTCATGTTTAAATTGCATTTTGGGCTCGGGGAGTACCAAGAGAATTCTCTGAAGAACATACTGAAGTTGTTGACTCTACTGTCTTTAAACTAAGATCTGCCATTTGCCCATGATAACTTCAGTTAAAACAAAGCCTCCGGGGCAGGTAATCTTTCAAGGTTCTTTTTAGTACTAGAGTCCAATAGTTGTTATAATCACAAGGCACAAAAAAAGATTTTGAGGGGGAAAAATGCCAAAAACATCATTTATAACAAGACAAAGCCAATGGTAGTAGTTTAGCCCTAAAGAGACCAATTTGAAAACTTTTTTATAGAAAAAATGTGGGAAAACAAGGAATTCTATTTTGGTGTGTCATAATACAAATATCTTGAAAAAGGAAGAATTTCTTCTTTTCAGAGTAGTGAATTCTGCTCTTAGGATTCACAGGTATTAGAGCTATATAGACAGAACAGGTTCCAAAAGTGTTAACTAATAAATACAGCTCTATTCTGAAATTTCTCCTTAAATAAAAATATCTACTAAGTGTTCAATATGGATCAAAATTAAATAATATGCTGTCTGGGGTTTAAGTTAAATGTAAACAAAAGCAGGAAAACTCCAAATAAAGAAGAAAATATACATACACCACCAACATTACTTTCTCTTCCACTCATACTCTGTAACACAGCCTTATCTAGACCCAGTTTCAGACTGGCTCGGTCAAACATCTCTCTTTCATATGAGTTACGAGTCACTAGTCGGTAGACTTTAACTGCTTTATTCTGACCAATTCTGTGGCAACGAGCTTGGGCCTGTAAAAAATGAAACGTTATAGATTCAATTTATTTTATAAAATAGCATAAAAGGCATTACACATTAAGCTATCTTGAAGGAATATAAAAATATGTGTAAGAATATTTTAGACACTCCTGCTACCGAACTGCATATAACCTTTCTCTGGAAATGAAGGCAGAGCTTACTAAAATGAGAAATGATTTCAAAATCAGGAATAAATTAAAATTTAAATGTATATTTCAGAGAATATGAATCCATGAAGAAATATCACAATCAGCAATGAGTTAAATTTTAAAATATGTTGGAGAACATAAATCCATGAAGTAATACTATTTCCTAAAGAGCGTGTCATCAATATAATTCTAGACAGGAACATAAATTCTATGAACAAATTTTTTTAGCTGCTGGTTTTAAACTTAAACCCTAAATTTCTAGGTTTTTTTCTCCCTGCTACATTATCAACAATCCTTTCAATATATTTTGGGTAATTCTGGGTAATTCTGAGAGTGCTAAAAACTTAAGGTGAATAACTCTCGAGGCCTAAATTTTACTTAAACATGCAAAAAACAAATTATCTAAAATGTAGACATTCTGAAGGTAAAGACAGCAGAGATTACATAATAGCTTCATATATTATCTCAAATTCCTACTGAACTTAAAATGTCTGATAAATTTTGAACTAGATTACACAAATGAAAGGTTAAAACATTACTGCTTATTAAGTCAGGTATATTCAGGTATATTCTCAAGAATAATATCAATTACAGTACTACTGAGACTACTATGAACAATAAAAGAAGAATTTCTCCAATACTTTGTTCTCGTGTAGTATACCGCCTAGAAACACATTTTCTGTAAACTCTAACTCATTATAACCACTAATTAATATTCCCATGCTTCCATGAAGTTCAAGTAGTCTTAATTTAAATGTGTACATTAATTTTCTCTAGTATTTCATAAAAAGCAAATTCAATTATGTCTCCATTCTATGCATACTATATTATGTAATGATTAAAAAGATGAAATCAGGAGAAATAAGCACTTATTTTTAAAGAAGTAAAATAAGCTATTCTCAAACTTATCCTAAGCATTTCACAAATATATATGATATACTTTAAATAATTAAATATTATACTCAAGTAAGTAAGCCATTTTTAGAAGACATATAATCTAAATAAGTATATTTTATTATATTTCACTGTCGTTAAATTAAAATAAAATAATCTCATCTATTTTATTTGGCACTGATATTTCTTAGGAAAGCATACATGTTAATTGTCCAAATAAAAATAAAACAGGTTGGTTATCAAAGATAACTATGGAAATTAAAAAAAATTCTCTTAGTCAGGGAATTTGTTTACCTGAAGGTCATTTTGAGGATTCCAATCAGAATCAAAAATTATACATGTATCAGCTGCAGTTAAGTTGATGCCCAACCCACCAGCTCGGGTACACAGAAGAAAGACAAATCGATCCGAATCAGGTTTACTAAATCGATCTATAGCAGCTTGTCGAAGATTCCCTCTGACTCTTCCATCAATTCGCTCATATAAATATCTACCAAGTGAAATGCAATAAATTTAGACAGATGGATATAATGAAAATAAAGTCATTCTATCAAATTGACAGACATAGCTATCAGTTTTGCTGCAACATTAATGTTTACTACAAAATTAAGAAGTGATATTACCCCAACTAGTTTCTATGGTTTTATAATTCTCAGTGTTTGTGCTAAGCAGGAAACACAAAATAATATAAAGTTACAAAATCTCTGCATTACTGGATGTATAGGTAAAAAGCTTTACAATTAATATACTTTACTGATCTCACTGGGCTTCCCAGGTGGTGCTAGAGGTAAAGAACCTGCCTGCCAATGAAACGTGGATTTGATCCCTGGGTCAGGAAGAGCCCCTGGAGGAGGGCATGGCAACCCACTTCAGTATTCTTGCCTGGAGGACCCCATGGACAGAGGACCCTGGCGGGCTATAGTCCACAGGGTCGTAGAGTTACTGAAGTAACTCAGCATGCATGTACCAATCTCACTATAAAAAGTGATTTTTTTTTTGGTGGGGGGCAAGAAGCAAAGGTTTAAATAAAACTTGATACAAGAAGCTTAAACATTTCTCTGTACCTCAATCATGTTACTCTCTCAATTGATATACTTGCCTGTAAACTATAATTTATTAAGAGCAAACTATAATGCTAATTCTTCAAAGTCATCACTGCCAAATAATTAAATTTTAACTTCTTTTATCCTTCCTCATTTAACATAAAACTGAGAAATTGCTAAACATCAATAAATATAAAATACATAAAGACTTTGGAACTAGAAGAGGAATACACATGACTCTTGCCACACCTCTTCTGGTTTAAGACACTTCTTTCCACCTATAATTTAGTCTTATCAGCAGTTGTACTGTTATCTCTGGGGCCTGTGAAAGGGGGAGTATGACTCCTAATAGTGTTACTTCTGGATCAAAGAAATCTGAGGTTTTCTATGAAATTCATCTTAAGTCAAATTTATCTTTATCTTATAAAGTTCTTTGTGTAAAGACATCAAGAAAATGCAAGAATGGTTATTTTAAGACTATTGCAATTTAATCCTCCTTCTACTTGGTATAAAACGGAGAATACAAATTTTGGAATAAGACTAAAGGAGAGAACACTGACACTAAAAGTGGAACTGAAAACAATAGAAAAATAAAAATGTACTATAAAACATCTGAAAATATAAACTAGCATAGACTGATCTCTACTTATTAATAAGGGTCAAAATATCATAAACTAAAATTACAGCTGAATCTTCAGATTCTCTTTGATATTAACGTGTTGATTTCTAATTGGCCCACAAATACTCTGATAAATATCCTACTTATCTAAATACTGATTAGATATTATTGCACAGATTATCTTACTGCCATACACCAAAAAACCAAACCAAAACAAGCAACCCACATTAAACATATGAGAAAAGGTGAAAGCAAGAGCAAATATTATACAGTGTACAATAAGTCAAAGTCCAGCAAGTTCAGGTTCTAATTTTAACACCGAAAAAGACCTGAAAAAGGATCTTGAATCATTTAATACAAGGTTAACAAACACATCAAATAAAATGTAACCTAATACACCCATCAATAGGTCAGCAAATATCTGTCAACGTGCAAAATTTTCTTAGTCTCATTAGCCCTCCCTGTCTACTATTGCAAAATATGTAGGTTAGGAAAAGCTGATACATAATCTTAAACAATCTTTATGTGCAGATTTAAATGGATTCTTATCTACGTAAAAAGGAAGACTTGAGTAAAGTTGGGTTACAGTAAACCGTTCTGCAGAAATCTTAATACCATACACTTAGCATACTTTATAGTTTAATTCATGGTGAATTATATGCCTTACCTTTTATGTATAAGATAGTCCTCCAGGATATCAAGGCAGCGTACCATCTGAGAGAAGATGAGCACTTTATGACCTCCTGCTTTCATTTTGGGAAGCAATTTATCAATAAGGACCAATTTACCAGCAGACTGGATCATTGCTTGAAGATGAAAATCAGAAGCAGCTGGATTATATGTATCTCTAAATTCTCCAAGTATTTTCTCCTCAGCACCTGTCAAAAAAATATAAGAGGATAGCATCAACACACAAATGCAGATACTCTGAACTACTTTCTTTTTAAATTAGTGATCTTCTGTGCTTCTTTAACACATTAAAATTTTCTAATATAGGTACTAGAATTATTTATGTTTGTGGGTAAATCCCCACTAATACCAGCCTATAATTTCACTGAGGATAAAGACAGTGTCTTAAGCATTTTTTTAATCTCCCAAGACAACTGGCATAATGTCTTACATAAATTTATGTTTGCTAAATGTTGAATTTAGCAAATGGATGTTCTTAGGATAACAATTAGTGAAAACACAGTTCTATCCTAAGTGAGTAAACACAAACTTTTAAATAAATTTCTAGTATTTAAAAACCAATACAACAGTGGTCACCACTGCAAGGTGATCATAACCTAGATGTGTCTATAGGCATCCTGCTTGCCATCAAAACAAGCAAACAAGAAAAATTAAAAGGGAAGTCAAGTTACAGTTCTTTGACCACACTTCTCCTATAGTCTAGATCAACATTAAGGGTGCTCTCCTTTCTTCCAGCCTGTCTAGCCATGAGTACCAGAACTGCAAGCGAGTTAGTTACTGGTCTAAGAAATAGCTTGTCTTGCATAAAGAGTATATTCCCAGGAATAAGTAAAAATATTCAAATGTACAGACAGATCATTAATAGACAAGCTAACAAGACTTTAAAAAGTAATGTTATCAGAGCACACAAATTTAGAGACAATAACTAGAGTATCCAGACTGAAAAGAAATCAGGAAGAAAAATGTAAATTCAGAGATTCAAACATGGGCTTTACTGTTTTTGTCCATAAGGATTAGGCTGGTGGAGGAACCACACTCCACGTTAGACTGAACACATCTCCTGCTTTTGTAATCGGGTGATGCTAACATGGGACACTGTTAAGAAGTAGCTCACACTGCCCCCGACTCTGGAACAACTGTAATCTCACAGAACACCAGGGTGGAGAGTTACAGGGTCAGTGCCTTTCCTTGTAGCAGCTACTACATCTGTGTTACTTCTATTGAGCATTTGTTATTTTTTCATGAGTATCTGTTGAAAGCAAAGGATTTCTTTGCAATCCTTTTCGACTACCTTTGATAAGATATGGGTGATTACAGCACTTCCTGAGCTCCATCATGGTATTGACTAAGTTGGGTACATTAGTCTGCCCTGCTCCTTTGGATAAAAATGAAAAGTTCTTCTCCAGAATAGCCCGGTAGTATTTTTTCTGAATGTTAGTAAGTTCTACTTCAATGATGGTTTCTTCCTTAGGTGCCAACTTCTTTTCCACATCTTCTTTCAATCGTCTCAACATCATTGGTTTCAAGATAGCCTGAAGTTTCTGCACCTGCATTAAAAAATGATGGAAAATATAGGTAGCATACACATGCATAATTACAATGAGAAGAGATTTGATGTACCTATTTACAAAGACTAATAGGATACCTGTTCTTCTGTTTTCAGATCCCCAAATTCTTGCATAAACGTTGATTCAGAAGGAAACCTTAGGGGCTCCAGAAAGTGAAGAAGACTGAATAGTTCTTCAACTGTATTTTGGAGAGGTGTGCCAGTCAAAAGCACCTTGTGTTCCTATATAAAGAAAGAATAACATGCCAATAACATATACTATCAGGCCCATGTCAAACACCATTGTGCTAAGATGATATGAAAGTTGAACTAGATTATCAAATGTTTCCATGTTTTTGAAAAGCAAACATTTTTCTGACCATAATTTTCAAGAATCAACTCAAAATATATCTCCACCCATATCATCTTCATTAATTGACTCTGTGTTATTCTCATAATAGCTTACTTTGTCTGCTATTAATTTTTACCTATTGCTTTTATTTTATTTTATTTTTTGAGACTTCAGTTATTATAAATTTATTATAGTCTGATATACTTTGTCAAGTATTTGAACATTATAATTATAAGGGATGTTGAAAGGTCTTTCTCTAATCCAAATAAAAGTTTTTTTAAATACCTATTGCTTTTAAAAGAAAAATACTAAATAATTAAAAGTTTATTTTTAGGTTTTTATTCAAGGAAACAGACAAATTCTTGGGGTGTACTTAGCCATTCTTGGTATGGTAATTTGTATACAAAACAGTGCTCATTCTTTACAATTTAGCAGATAATCACTTGACTTCTTACAAAAGAACAAGTTCGTACATCATTAAAGTAACAATCCAACAATGTGAAAGGCTGACTGGAATATTTCTGAGCTAGAAATGCATTGCAAATTAAACATAATAGTAACGAAAGGAAATAAAAATATTTTAGTGATAATAGTATAACGTATTTAAAATCTGATTTGAAAATACCTCTAAATTCTTAAGCAAAATATTTATATACGTATCTGCATGTCTACATAAGTATTTGATGTCAGTAAATAGTCTAGACTGATATATACCAATTTGCAGATACTGGAGTAAGGAGTGGAGAGTGTGAGTGGGCACGGATGAAGACTACGAAGGAGCACTTTACTCTTTTACTTGATGTAGTTCTGTACTTTATGTAGTTCTGTACAAATGTACTTGAGTCACTTGTTCAAGTGCTCATGTACTAATTATGTGATGCTAATTAAATCGAAATGTTAAAAAACACAAAATTCTTTGATTTGAAAGCAAACACATTAATAAGATAACTTTCAAAAATCCCATTAACTATAATAAATACATGCTAATTGTGCAGAAACTTTATTCCTCTATGATAAAATGATCTGAATAATATTTGAACTTTGGTGAAAGGGCTTTTTATTGAGGAATTTAGTCTTAAAACTTATACTTTTATTTCTTTTCAATAGGACACTCTCCCAAGGTTTCCCTCTCTTTTTAAATTAAAAAATTGCTAAAGCTTTTAAGAGAAAAGTACTAAAAAATTTAAGTCTTAGAAAACAGATGAGATTTTTTTCCCTTACTAATTAAAGCAAAATACTCTTAATTATCAGATAGAAATTAGAAATCTGTATTTTAAAATTAAAAAAAAAAAGGAATAAGTTTCTGGCACTAGCTCTTTTTACTATGTAGCTAAGAAATGGAAGTCATTAAAATGACATTAAGTCACTTACCAGATTCATGAGTTTCAGACCTTCTAGAAGTTTACAGTTTTTATTTTTTAACCTATGTGCTTCATCAATAATTACACATCGCCATTCAATTGCATTAAGCTCTCCACAGCCTCCAAGAATCATTTCAAAAGTGGTGATGATGGCTTGGAATCTGTAAGCTCCTCGAATAATACGCCCCTAGAAATTTATTACCAAATGTAATAATTTGCTAGAATGTCTTATTTATAATTTTTAATTCCTATCAAGCAGCATACAAATCACTTAATGACATTTGCTATAAAACATTTTCCATAGAAATTTTTATATATACAGAGATACTCCTTAAAATGAGGAACCTTAGCATTAAAACTATTAGATTGTAGTTTTCAAGAATGTTGTCAAAAATTTCACCAAAACGATACAATTAATTATATCCAAAAAAGTATTCCTTGATAACACATTCGATAATTTTTAAGAATCTTATTAACAATGTTAAGTCAAAAAAGAAATGGTTATTATAAAATCTAGCCAAATAAATTTCAGTGTTTATTTTTATTATTTATATCCATGACTCCACACATATAATGGCAAATAAGTAGTAAATAGAAAAACTGGCCACTCATGTCATTTAGTTAGCAAGTATTTATTGGGTGATTATGTGCCAGACTCTGTCCTGGCTGCAAGAGATAGAGCAGTAAACAAGACAGACAAAACTAATTATCCAAGTGGAACTTACGTTCCAATTATTCAAATATACAACACAGCCATTAAGGAAAAAAGAAACCCCCAAATTAAAAAACAAAATCAAAGAAATTATGTTAGAAAGTAATAAAGGTCACAGACTCAGATAACACAGGGATGTGTATGGGAGGTACGGCCTTGGAGGTGACCATTCCAACTCTATTTACAATGGCTGGGAGGCCATCACTAAGAAGTGACGTTTGAGCCAAGTCCTGAAGATCAGGGAGGAAGGTATGTTGATATCTAGAGATCTGGACCAGGAAGCATTCTAGGTAGAAACAGAGAATGTGAATGCCATAACATGGGAATATCTTTGGCAGTATTCAAATATTAGCAAGAAATCCAGTGACTAAAATCCAGTGAATGGAGGGGATGAGGCTGTATAGGGTCTTGAAAGCTGTGGTGAGGACTCTTGGCTTTTACTTTGAGCAAGAAGCTATTAGAGGGTTTTGAGACAAGAAGTATCATGATTTGACATATTTTAAAAGAATTATTTGGCTGTTCTGGTAAAAAATAGTCTGAAAAAGGCCAAGGACAGGATCATAGAAACCAGTTAAGAGGCTGTTGTAGTAATTCAAACAAGAGATCATCAATGGAGGCCATGAGATTTGGAGGCCTCCATCATCAATGTAGGCCAATTCTGGATTTAATTTGAAGGTGGAACCAACAGGATTTACTAACGGATAGGAATGGAGTGAGTTTAAGAGAGGATTCAAGTTTTGACTAAACTTTTGGGATCAAACAACTAGAAGCTGGGGTTGCCATTTACTACCATGAGGAAATGCAGGATTTCAGTTTTGGACATGTTATGTTTGAGATGTCTATTAGATATTCAAGTGGAGTAACTGAGTAGGCATTTGCATATGACTCACATTTAGGAAAGAGTTTAGAATTGGTGATATAGATTTGGGAGTTTCCTGCAGTACAGATAGTAATTAAGTTGTGTGACCGAATGAAATCTCTGATGAAACGAGTATGGATATAAAAAGTAGAAGACTGAGCCCTGGGTCACCCCCAAGTTTAGATAAGACAAGAAGGAATCACTTAAAGGGGCTTCAAAAGGAAAGTGATACAGGACCAGAATAAAGTCCTAGAATCCAAGTGAAGAGAATGTTTAAATGGCATTGAAAATTATAAATAATTAGGAGAAATTAAGGGTTAAGAAAGATCATGTGATCTGATTTAGATTTTCAATTCCTATCAACTTAATGAATTTTAGAACAATTCATATTGATTGCATATACTGGCCATTAAGCTGAACAATAACTCCAGCAGAATATTAGAATAGGTACAAAATGTAAGTCTATACAGCTCTAAAAACCCGGGATACGATGCACTCAGTTCCAGTGATATTGTACTGTTTAAAAACAAAGGTTCTTGAGTCTGACTTGGGTTTATTAATACCAGTTTTGCTCTATGATTTTAGGGAAAACAGTATCACTTCTTTTTACTTCGGCTTCCTCATTTGTAAATGAGGAAGATCTCACCTATTTACAAGGTAGCTATTACAAAGATTACATGAAATACTACACGTAAACTGTTGAGCATAATGCATGGCACATGGTAAATACTCAATAAATGTCTGTAGATATTAGTGTTATTATCTGTTACTTTTTCCAGTGCAATTCAGAAAATTACAGCATAATTTTGCCACTTCTGTAATTTCAAATTATTTAATAATTTGGAAAAAAGCAAAAGTTAAATGTTCATTTAATTTAAAAAATATATATATTTGAAAGAGTTAACTCTGAAACTTATTTCTATATTTAAAGTATAGATCTATTTATCTCATTACATGAGACATCCTTAACTCTTGAAATTTTAAACCCTCCATGCAATATTCTAAAATGTATAACATTTACCATAAAATACAATTTAATACATACTATTCAGTTTATAACACAACAGGAATCTTTCAGCTTTCTGGCTATCACATTTATACCAAACTCATGAAATACATATTAAATCTTAAACTTCTAATATTTTAAAAATACCTTTAAAAAGCTAGAGTAAATGGTTTTAATGATGTCATACAGCTCTAAAATTCTACAAATAAGAATAATAAAACACTATGGAAGGAAATCAAACAACTTAAGTTGTCATAGGCTCCAAAAATGCAAAGTTGATAATTTTCAGTAGAACTGATTACAGACATGCCTAATTTCATAGAAATCTAGTTGTTTCAAACATTAAAGTAGAAGAAAGTTAATTTTACTGATATTCAGCCTTAAATAAGTAGAAAATCAGTTATAACTGGTAGGCAAAGGTAAAAGGCTATGCACTTTATCTTACCTTAACCTATATCATATCTCATGACCTGGCCGTATGTTATAATGATCCTTATAAAATGTTAAGAATCAATAAAAGAAAATAAAATATTAAGGTACTATATTGAGGCAGAGTGCCATAATCTTTTCTAATGAAACAGCACAATTTTGTGTGATATGTGTTTCAGTTAACTCTGTTTCTTATTTCTTAGTAAAAGTTTCACCTAAGAAGAGTCCAATTACTACTCAAAACTGCAACTTGGCATTTCGTGTTTTCTAAACTTAACCTTCTACTAGGAAATTCTTTCATATAATGTCATCTCAATTTTATGATCTGTATATTTAGCAGAAAAAGAGGTATCCCTTCCTAAAGAGTAAGTGGTCAAAATTACCACTAGAATATGGAGAAGAAAACCATCAAAGCGAGGGAAGAAAGATACAGAGGTATGTGTGTACCAATATACAAAACAACCCAAAATGTCTAACATCAAAACTCACTGAACACACAAGACAACCTACGGTTTCACCTCAATGGGCATTCAGACCCATGGTGGTCAGTGAAGAAGTATATTTTTTAAATGGAGGGAAAAAACTGGAAGATGATCAAAGAGACAGTTATTATTTTTAAAATAAATTTAATGTATATTTAAAACAATTAATAAAACAATTATTCTAGCTAAAAAGTATAAAATCAAATTTGTAACGTTTGTATAAATCAGCATACGTCCTTCCAGTAAACTACAGTGTGAACTTGCCTACTTTTGTCATTTCTTTCTTCAGCTACTAAAATTTATTGTAAAATAAATATGATAAATAAATAGATCAAACTAAGATCTAAGGAGGCAATTAAAATCTATTACAAATTTGAAAGTAATTAATACGTAATGCTTATCTTTTTAAAATCTGGCCTTTCAAACAACAAACAAAATCACCAATAACACACCTGTGAGTCCCTGAAGTACATCTCATATTGCTGTATCATTTGTCTGCTAATCAGGCTCCCATGATAAACCACAACATTAATATCAGTCCACGTACGAAATTCTCTCTCCCAGTTTGCAATAGTAGAAAGTGGAGCAATAATCAGGAAAGGTCCTCTTATACCAGTCAGAAGGATTTCGTAGAGGAATGTAATTGATTGAATGGTTTTGCCAAGACCCATTTCATCTGCTAAAATGCAGTTTCGTCTGAAATAAACAAATATATTACCCATGTATATTTTGGGTTTTCTGTATACTACAATGTTTTAAAAGATAAATATAAAAAAAGCAGAGCGATCAGGTTAAAATACTTGCATTTATAAAAACGTGAAAGTTTCTGAAGTGCAGATTTGGTTAAAGATTATAATTTTATTATAGTATTGCAAAGGGAAAACTATAGTTTTTTTGTAGCTCCAAAATAAAGATACCACCTGTTAGACACTTGAGTTTCTAAAAGAACAATATGGCAAGAACAAAGCAAACTAAATGTTATTTATTCAGGAAACATTCATTAAATGCCTTCTTATCTCAAGGAGATATATATATAAAGAACATGTTCTCTGCCTTCCAGGGGCTTGTATCTATTAGAAAAGCAGAAATAAATAAATAATCATGCAACGTGCTATCACAGAAGCACAAATTAAAGAACTGGTTTTCAATTCTGGCTATGTACTGGAACAGCCTAAGAAACAATTACCTATGGCCTTCTCCTTTACATTCTGATTCAATGTGCAAAGTAGGATAAAAGCAACTGAAATTTTTAAAATAAGCTGCACAGATGATTGTGATATATGGCCAATTAAGAATCATCAGTGTTAAGTTCATTATGGAAGCTCAGGTGAGTATCTAACTGCATCTAGAGAGAAGTAAGACTGCCTTCAGAGAGGAGGTCAGTAATGAGCAGGGTTTTGCCAGAGGGCAGAGCAAAGGGGTACAAGTGTCAAGAATACAATTAACTGGGAGGCAACAATAGTTTAATATGGTTTTGAGGGAAGGGTAAAGGAAGGGATATTACTAAGATAAGCAGGGGTCATAAATAAAGGTTATGGACATCATTTTATTGAGAATGGGAGTCACTGAACATTGTTAAAGAAACCTGAAGAGATTAGGTTTGTACTTGAAGCCGACTCTTGTGCCATGGGAATAGTAGAAGGTAAGGTGATTTGAAGTTGGGACAGTAATTGGGAAAGTACCAAAATAATAGAGCAAAGAATAGTGGACCTTTGGACTAAGGTAGGAGGGATCAAAAGAAAACTGATTCTAAAGTTAACTACATGTTAGAATGATCTGCACTTAATGATCAATCAGATATATGGAGTGTAGGATGACAGTCAGATTTAAATTTGGGTGACTAAGTAAGTTGTATTATTCTTAACTAAGATGTAAAATGCAGAAGAATAAGTCTGATATGGAGGAAACAGGAAATAATAAGGTTAATTGTGAATCTGTTGTGTTTAAAATATCACTGAGATAGACATTAAGGAAGCAAGAAGCAAACAAACACGGGCTTGAATTAACGCCTTAGAGATGTTATTGATAAGTGAAGACACGGGGGTTGGTATAAAGTTTGGCTTAGGCAGAACAAACACGTAATATGAGAAGACAGCGAAAAATCAAACGTTGGGAAAGAAAAAAAAAACAAACACTGAAAGGGTAGGCAGAGGAAGCAGAACCAGGAAAGACTACTGAAGGGAATAGTTACAGAGGTACTGGAGAGCTGGAGTGTTAACGCTATGGAAGCTGCTGGAAGTGAGAATGGGAGAAAAGCTTAAAAAAGGACTAGAACTACTATCCAATGCAGCAGAGACAGCAATTTAAGGCTGAAAAAACATTGTGAATTAGAAAATTAAGAGTTTCAGATATGATACAGAATTAAAATCCCAACGACAGATTTAAGGAGAATTGGAGATAAGAAAACAGGAAGAGTTCATGATGGCTATACTTCCTAGACCTCTACCTTGGAAGTTACAAAGAGGGATCAAGGTAGCTAGAAGGAAAAACAGAGCTAAGAGAAGATTAATCCTTTCCTTTAAAATTTTTATATATAGGTTAAACCCACATTTGTTCACAGACTGAAGGGATGGCATTAGTCTTAATGGGATAGTTTGAAGATATAACAGAGAAGGCTGATAAGTGATTGAAGTGAGGTTCTGAAGACTGGATGCGATGCCTATCAAGAGTTGAGGTTGTAGCATCAGTCTTGGTTCTGGGGAGGCGCCGTTTAACTTCTGATAGGAGGACAGAGGCATGAATGGCTAAGGATGGAGATACAATTTTAGGCTTGGGTGTGAGGGCAGGCAACAATCTGAATGAATTCAACTACTGGACCTAGACTTCTCTAAGCAGCAGTCATATGTAGAGAGTGGAGGGGGTAGGGTTCTGATAAAGTGCTTCAGGAAGGTAGTATAAGTTTAAAACAAGCAACTGAGAAAGGGTACTGATAAGAGAAGACAATTAAAATTTTGTTGACTATTTTACCAGGAAGATTCTCTTGGGAAAAATGATAACACTTAGAAAATATAAACAAGGGGAAAGAGCACTGTGTGGGATAACAGATCCCTCTAACTCCATCTGATGAAGTTGATGGATGCACCACTGCCATGGACTCATGACTCACTGTTACTTAGTGAAACAGAAGAATCATGTGACAAGTAGAAACACAGAAGAATGATTCTGAACAAGTGTCATAAAATTTTGCTACCATTACTAATAATAGTACCTTCATTTGCTCTTTTATATACATAAGCAGACTTTTTTTATCAATCAAGATACTATTTTTTACTTCTTTTGCAATTAATTTTCCATCTCACTAAAAAAAGGTGACATAATATGAGTGAACTCTGGGAGTTGGTGATGGACAGGGAGGCCCGGCGTGCTGCGATTCATGGGGTCGCAAAGAGTCGGACACGACTGAGCGACTGAAATGAACTGAACTGAACTGAACTGAACTGAAATATGCCAAAAAGTTTTTTAAACAGTTTGGAAAATTAATAATAAGCGGGGGTAATTCATTACTAGGTTCTTATATTTTGTATTCTATTCCTTAACAATTACTGAAAATTTGCTTCCTTGAAGATGTATATTACAGACTTATTTAACTGTTTAGATGAAACTGCTCACACCTTAGTAACTAGATTCAATTACTGGCAGACAGTAGTGTAAGTTGAAAAACATTTGATAACATGGTTGATGTTTGATGATGTTAAGAAAGCTATCTCAAATCTGATTAAGAATCAATATATCAACTGTCTTCTATTCTGATTGCTACATATTTAAGGGAAGCAACTGTAGTCAAAATTCTGAATTATAATGTACATTATCTTTCAGAGGTAACCACAATTTTTCTCTCAATAATGAAGACTCCATGATAGTAATAATGTAGCAACATTAGTATCAATTTCACTTAACGTATTTTGGAACACATTTTAAAAACACACATAACATTTTTTTTTTATTAATACATACTACATACCTATTGTACCAATTGAATAAGAGCCAGTTGAGTCCTTCCAGTTGGTATTCCCTGAGTTGATTGCCATTTTTATAATCCCTGGATTGATCTATTTTTTTCCAAATATTAGGAGGAGGACGATCCTTTGTGGAAAAACAAATGAATGATGTATTTCAGACTTTTAAATTTTCCATACATCTCATACATGGTAAAAGCACTGTTTTTAAAATAATCACAGAAGGGTAACATTATATGGCATTATGATGAAATTTTACAAACATCTAAGGACCAAATAAGTTTTACATAAACTCTTCCAGAAAACTGAAAAGGAAGGCATAGTCTCAACTCATTCTGTGAAACTCTGATATTGAAATTAGACAAAGGAATTACAAGAAAGCTAGAGACCAATATCCTGCATAAACAGAGATAAAAAATTCGTAACAAAATTTTAGCAAATGGAATCTAATAACATATGAAAGGGGTAATACAGCATGACCAAGTGGGGTTTTTCCCAGGTATGGAAGGTGGATTAAATTTGAAAATTAATCAGTGTTGATCAGGCTAAAAAAACCTATGATAATCTCAGATTGATGTAAAAAAGGGGATTTGAAAACTTCAGCATTTATTCCTAATAAATAAACTCTAATTAAATTTTGAATAGAGGGAAATTTCCTCAACTTAACAAGATGCATCTATGAAAAAGCCGTCTATCATATGTCCTGGTTAAAAAATGAATACATTCTCCCTAAAATCAGAAAAGGCAAGGATGTCCACTCTCATCACTTCTGTTCAACACTGTACTATAGGTTGTAACAGGAGTAATCAAGCAAGAAAAAGAAATAAAAGTCATCAAGATTAAAAAGGAAGAAGTGAAACTTTATCAATTTCAGAAGATATGATTTGACTATACAGAAAATCCTGTGAAATCTAGAAAAAATACAAACTAAGAAGTGATTTTACCAATACTGCATAAGATCAGTACACAGAAAATTGTATTCTACATTGCAGAAACAACTATAAATAAATTGTAAAAGTACTATCTTACAATAGCACCCAAATATGAAATATTCAGGGTTTACTAAAAAAAAAAAAAATTTTCTTAAATAGTAGCCAATGAACTTTAAAACAATTAACTATAACGTATTTTAAATTATTGTTTAAAATAATTTCCACATTAAATAATATTCTCTAATAATTTTCCTTTCAGTAATCCAATCACTATGTCCTTAGTTTAGGAACAAATTTCATTTGTTCAAAAATATGTTTATATGCTGTTTTATTTAATAATAATAGACTGGCAAAAAGAAAAAAATCACTTACCTCCTATATTACTTGACTTTGATAAATTAGCACTTTTGTCAAATGGATTTTACTTTAACTGAAGGGATTAGTTCTATTGGCTACATTACCAAAGACTACAAATGTATCTAAGGCAGTGGCTCTTCCCACCATGTGCATCAAAATCGACTTTTAACACCTGGGGTCCACTCAGAGATATTCTGATTCTGGAGCCAGGATACAGAAACTAGGCACCTCTGTAAAGTTCCAAAGTGGTACTGATAAGCACCTCTGACGGACAACCACTGATCTAAGAAACAGCTTACTTAATAAGGCTAGAGATCAGGTTACCACTGAAATATGGACCCCACTCCAAAAAGAAAGTTCTTCCTCTTCATAATATCCTTTAGACTGCTCCTCCCTGAATTATTTAATACTTTCCTTTCCTGGCTCAAGAAAAGGCACTTGGAAGACAAAAGGAAAAGAGGTGAGCTGCTATCCTCTTGGTAATAAGCTATGGGTATTATTGGGAGACAGATTAAGAAGACCAGAAAATAAAATGACAACCAGAAAAAAAACTGTTATAAAAACAATATGGTCTCTTCCACGGAACAATTAACTTTCTTCTTTTATTTTACATCTCCACATTTTTCATAACAGCCTTCCTTAATTCTGATTCTAATTGAAAAGTGATCTCCTCTAGTCTTTTCATATACCAAATCCCTCTTTAGTGAAGAAATTTCTATACCCAAATTACATCTGAAAGAGGACTGGCCAAAATATTTAATTAAAATCATAGTGTATCTCTTTGTGAATTTCTTTTGGTTGGTTCTGCAAACTGGATTCACATGGTAACAATCCTATGCTTTAAGTAAAAAAAAAAGTAATTATTAAAATAACACAACTTGCCATATAACTTTCTAGAATTCTGTAGTCTTTGTACTAGAAAAATCAAAAACTGATTCAGTTTTTTTTTTAAAGCAAGGAGAGACAAGGATGAATCAATAAGAAACCAGTGTACTTAATTTACGTGGATCTTTAGTAATATTCTATACAAAAGGTTTTTCTAAAAATAAAGCTACTATGGAAGTAGAAGAGCTATTCAGTTATAAAGAAATAACCGGTTTACAGAAAGCAAGGGAAACGTGGGTATATTAAAGATTTTTCTTTGACAGAGAATTAATAACACTGCTTAGAGCTGAAACTGATACCCTTGACATTTTTATAAATGACCTGAGTAAATTCAAGATTAAGTAGAAGTATTTGAAACTTTTCTGAAGGGAAATTTAAAAGGAAATACTTCTCAAAAAATTTAAAAATATTTTTTAAAATTTATTTGGCTGCACCAGTCTTAGCTGCAGCAGCATGTGGGATCTTTTTTGTTGTTGTAGTCATTGCAGCATGCGGGATCTTAGTTTCCCAACAAGGGATTGAACCCAGGCCCCTGAATGCAGGGCCCCTTCATTGGGAGCATGGAGTCCTAGCCATTGGACCACCAGAGAAGTCCCTTCTTATCAAAAATTGTAAATGTACATATGTTCTGACCAAACAATTATATTAATACTTCTGATTTCACTTATAAAGGGTTCCATGTTTCAATGTAGCACTGTTTAGAATAGAAAAAACTTGGAGTATCCACTAGAGGAACAGTTAAATTAACATATATAAAATACTATGTAGTAATTTTATTTACTATGTAGTCATTTTTAAAATACAGTATTAATTGCACACCAGACTAAATTCAAAATTCAAAAATCACACTACACCTCTTGATTAAGGAAATCTAAGATTTCATGATGATAAGGCATATTCTTACCAAATGTCTTGTGTCAGGCCTGGAAGCTTGCAATTGCTCAAACTCTTCTATTTTTGCAAGATCTACATCTTCTTTTAGTTCCCAAGTACTATCTTCATATGGTAATGAGCACCACTTTACTAAATAGTAAATAACAGGCTGTAAAAGAAAGTTTTTTTCACTTGATTAATTTGAAAAGGAATAGTAAGAAACAGTTTAAACTGAGAAGCCCCAGAAACAATTTAAATATATTAATCTTTACTGGTAAAAACTTATGAGACTTTGTTTAGTGTTTTTAGATCATTACCTCTAAAAAAGGTAATGTTTTACTACCTGGAAGGTTTTAGATTTTTCTTACTTACTCAGAAAGTATTTCTACCAAATATTTACCTCGCCAGTATCTTTATCTTCACAAAAAGAGACTTCTAACACTCTGTCTACTTCAACGTAGTCTGGGTTAAATGGTTCTTCTTCCATCTAAAATTAAAAGTAACTTAATTGATATTTGACAAAGAAGTAGAAAAATAAAAGTGAAATAATGACAAATTTATCACTAGCTATTCACTATAGAACAAACACTTCAGTTTGACTGTAACTGAATTTCAAAAAATGGAATACTTCCATTTTAATTTCTAAAAAATTTCTATGATTTGTTTGTACTATGAATCACCAAGTTATGTATATAAAAAAAAACTCAACTAAAAAGCACTGAAAAAATGAGGCACCTCAGACAAGTAAGTTACTCTAGAAGGTTTATCGTTTAAAATTTCCTACTTGGAAAAGAGGCTTTCCTTTACCTTTCTTGTGCTACTGTCCTCAGTAATAACCAGGTCCAAGAGTTGAAGACCAATCACCTGACCTGAAGGCTCCTCTCTCATTTCTATCAAACACTATCTGGTGCTGGCTCTTGTGCTCAAGACCCCCTTACCTAACTAAACGCAAACTGTCTGAGCGACCTCACACTCAACTGCATTCATTTACACTTCAACCTGTACTTCTGCCTGTAGTTTCTAATTGGGCTAATGGCCAACCCAGCACCAACTTCATGCCACACTCTACTCCCAGTTACACAAGCCAGCAATGGAGAAGTCGTCTTAGATTCTTTTTCTCCTTTCATCTCCCACCTCCCTTAACTCATTGATTCACACAGATTCTAATTTTGTTTATAACTCAAATTGGTTCCTCCTTTCTCATTCTCACTGCCTCATGTCTTCTTATTTGGATCTTTACAAGTAACCTCCTAACTAGTCACTAACTACTGTTTTGTCTCCCTTTATTTTCACACTTGTTGTTCAGTAGCTAAGTCATATTGACTTTTTGCAACCCAACGGACTGTAGCACGCCAGGCTCCTCTGTCCTCCACTACCGTCCAGTGTTTGCTACTGATTATCTTGATTCATGTTCCCACTCTTTCTTAAATATAAATCTTACATATTGTTCCCTTGCTTGAAATTCTTTACTGACTCTCTCCTATTTGGGAATCAAGCCCACATTAGTTTCTGTGGAATAAACAAGCTCAAACATTTTCCTCTATGCTCATCTCCTACTGCTTGACACAGCCATACCCAAAATATTATGCTTCAAAAGTACAAAACCATATGCTTTTCAGATTACATGTTCTGTCACACCTTCATGTTTTTATACTTATTTTTCCCTCTTCTGAATAGATCGCTGGTCCTTCTCTGGCCTGCTTAGCTAATTCCTAATCATGCCTGACAGCCTTACTTCCAAAGCCCATCTCAGTTATCTTTGCTGCATCTCTTCCTCTGTTTAACTGCTAAATGTTACAGAACTCCATGGCTCTGCCTTTAGTTTTCATTATCTTAATCCATTCCTGATCAATACTATCATTTCCATGTACAAGACACACTTGGTAATAAAAGCACACTTCCCAATACCAGAATGGTAAAAAAGGACTCTAAGAAAATCTGCATAGCTCCAGTTTATCTTGTACCTGAGGCACACTAAAAATAATTAACCTTCACGAAAAATTAAAAGATTATTAGTTAAGTACTTCCAAAATCTTTTGCTCATCGTGTGTGCTCAGTCACTAAGTCGTGTCTGTGGACGGTAGCCCACCAGGCTCCTCTGTCCAAGGATTCTCCAGGCAAGAATACTGGAATGGGTTGCCATTTCCTTCTCCAGGGGATCATTCTGACCCAGGGATCGAGCCCGCATCTTCTGCATCTCCTGTACTGGCAGGCGGATTCTTTACCACTGAGCCACCTGGTAAGCCCCACCAGCTCAATAGAGATTTACCAGAGTGAGGAAGTGAGAAATTTTTGAGGACCTCCCAGCATCCATAAATTGATAGGTCATTTCAATCAACAAATTTTTGAAGTAGACTTTACAATACAAAAAAAATAAAAATAGCTTCAAGGGGGGAAAATCTGCCACAAGATATTAACATAATCTAGTGATTAAAGTTAACACTACCAGTAATTGGGTAAATAGATATCATATACCTCCTGACACGATTCACTGAGAATGCTGATGCATCATTTCTGTAGTGTTCATTTTAAAAAATGCATGACCTGAAGCTGAGGAAACATCAAGTCAACCCCAAACTGAGGGACACGCTATAGAATAAACCACCTAAGTTCTTTAAAAAGAAAAAAGTCCAAGGGATGGAAAACAAAAAAATACTGATTAAAGGAGACATGCCAACTAAATGTATTATGCACTGCAGAACTAGACTTTGGATCAGAATAAGCATAAACATACTTAAAATAATTTTTTTCTATAAAAATACTAGTGGAACAATTAGTGAAATATGAATTTGGGTCTATAGATGAGATAATATTACCATGTCTGTGTTAATTGTACTATTAATATGGAAAAATGGCTACTAGAAAATACTGAAATTGAGAATTATCAAATGGTTTAGAAAAAAAAATTATGTACATGGGAGAGAGAGGCAGAAAGAGGGAGAGAGGTGCACAGAGACAGAAGAATTAATGTGAAGGAGAAAGCAAATGTGGTAAAATGTTAACATTGAGGGAATCTAGTTAAAATATATGTGGGAATATCCAGTACTAACTTCAAATAAAAAGGAATTAGATGAATCTAAAACTGCTCTAAAAAAGTCTATTAAAAGAAAAATTAAAAAGTTTAGAGCAGGAAAGGATATCTGACTTTTTAAAAAGGCCTGGAAAGGTTAATGAGTTTTCCCAATGATGTTCTGTTGATGCACACACAAAGCTGATGTAGAAAATATGCAGTATCTTATGTACAGGAAAATCTTCTTTTCCATTTATTTGCTATGTCACCATTACTTGAATAAGTGTGCTGATAAAATACTTTAAGATATTAACACACTCACATTCAACTCTAAAAGGTATTGAAATAAATGTTAACTTTAAAATACAGGAGATAGCTATCATTCTCATTTATTAGTGTTCCTGTTTTAGCTACTTTCCAAGCTAAGCTTAGGGCTTCCCTGGTGGCTCAGACAGTAAAGCGTCTGCCTACGATGCGGCGACTCGGGTTCGATCCCTGGGTTGGGAAGATCCTCTGGAGAAGGAAATGGCAACCCACTCCAGTACTCTTGCCTGGAAAATCCCATGGACAGAGGAGCGTGGTAGGCTGCAGTCTATGGGGTCGCAAACAGTCGGACATGACTGAACTACTTCACTCACAAGCTAAATTTAGGGGGAAAATATGTAGATATCATTTATAGTCAAATATCAAAAGTAGAAGCCTAAGAATTAAAATGAATAATACTTAAGTTTTTGATACATAATACGACATGTATTCAGAGTTCAACACATAATAGTCTTTTTCTTCTTACGTCTGCAAAAAAATGTGCTCTTTGTGCTTGTCTCAATTTGAATCGTTTGATTTTCTGCTGGATCCTTTTATCTTTCAGAAGCTGCTGTTCTGTGGCCCATTCACAGTGAAGATAAGAGCTAAAATTTTATAAAGTAGCATATTAGAACGATATAGAAATCATGTTTTGTTTTTAGATTTATTTTTAATCATGGCCTCTAAAAATATTATCTTCAACTTTCTAAATAGGCTGTTTATCATTTCATTTAATGTCAATAGACTCTCATATAATTTCTAAAATAAAGCCACTGTGATCACTACACAGAATGGTAAACTGAATAATAAGGATAACAAAGATGTGACTTTTCATTCATTTTTTCATTATAACAGTTTTGTCATGACCAGAAAGCAAACTTGTTTTGAAAGCAATGTAATTTTATTTAAAATACTTTCTTTCACCAAAGCATACTAAAAGTTGAACATAATCTGAAAAGTTTAACAGTATAATATGATGGAAAATGTCTATTATTTCCAAAAGCATCATTTATAAATATTCCTGCATTTTGATGTTAGTAAGTAGTTTTCTGGGAAAAAAAGCTACTCAATTTCAACATGAAAAGTTTTCAAAGTCTATTCACTTTTTAATGATTTTGAAGTTCATGCAGTAACAAATATTTTAAAATACAGATAAAAAAATAATTTAACTTAATATATTCAAAACATTAATTCATATTGAAATATCTTTCTATTATTTTTCTAACTTAAATACTTACTAATTCTTGTATTTTACAAAAAATTCTTCTGTATCAATCGTCACTCCAGGTGATATCTAAGAAAAAGATTCAATAATTATAAGTTTTACAATCAGGCCATGGAATATAAAGTATAGAATGTAATGATGTATCACTACCTACTTCCTTTTTTATAGTTCTAGAAGATAGTATCTTGTCCACAATTGCAGCATCTTCTTCACTTGGATTCTCCTATGTGGAGGAGGAAAAAAAGTATGATGATACATTCTGAAAACATTTCAGTTGCCACTCTGTATGTCTATAAATATACTAAAATCCAACAAACACTTATTTAACATGTCAGGGACCATGTTAAATGTTAGAAATACAAAATGAAAAAAATCAATTGTTATTACTGTCCTCATCATCACTGGCATCACCACCATAGTAAACATATTGGGCTTTTTAATCTCTTATGCATTATTCTCAATAGTTTACATTCTGCAGATTAGAAAGCTCAGGCATAGAGAAGATTAGTACTTGTTCAAGGTGTCAGATGATTCAGCAAGGAAATGAGTAGCTGGGTTACAGTCCAGATAAGGGAGAGTAAAAGAACTCTACAAAGAGGAAAATGCATATGTAAAGACATAAAGGTGTCAAAATGTGGCATTGAGACAACTGTGTTCATCAAACCAGAGGACTGAGAGTTTAGAGAGAAGTGGAAGGACATAGGGCCAAAAAAATCCATACGAAAGGCTTTATAAGCTGTAAAAAGTGCATTTTCATTTGTTTCTGATTTAGGACACCGTTAGAGGAGTTTTCAAGAAAAGTACTGTAATTAGACTTGCAATTTAGAAACACTCCACAAAAAACAGAGTTTGGAGGAGTCACAGGAAAATATATTTAGAAGGCAAAAAATTGAATGTCAAGAAGTAAAGATAAAAAAAGAGAGAACAAATACCTAGGTTTCTGATCCACATAACTAATGGTTCTATTAACTATAATATGGAACCTAGGAGGAAAAGTTGATGTAGGTTTTAGGAGGAAAGATAATGAAGATTTTTAATTTACATTGGTTTAAAATGTTTTCTGTCATATAACCCAAAATCTGTCTTACCACAAATAACTGTAAAGGCTGTTCGCCAGGTAAAGGAGCTGAATTCTTTTTTATTTTCATAGAGCCTTTAATCTCTTCTTCAGATTGCTTCCCTTCTGCATCTTCTGCATATTTTTTCCTTTTAATTTGTCGATTTGATCTTCTTTTCTGTAATGAATGATAAGGATCATATTCACATGATTTATTTTAAAGGGTCATGTGACAATTTTGTACATTAAATTTTCAAAACTGTATTCTGCATTCATCTTTTCTCATTTTTACTTTTAATTAAAGGAAGATTATAATTTTCGCTTTGCCAAAGATTTGCAATCTTTAGTTATCTTTAGTTTTACTTCCTAAAATGTCAAGTAAGAATGATTAACAATAATACCTTTATTAGTTTTCTTTTGAATTTGTTAACAATAAAAAGGTCTTTTTATTTAACTATTTTACAGATTGGGAAGCATGTATTTTAAAATATTAATACTAGCACAGTTTTTGCTTCAAACCTAGAAAGTCATCAGATGAATACTGGTTTAATATCAGGGTTGTAAAACTAAAAGAAATTAAAACTTTGACACAAAGCCCATGAACCTGTGTTTAAAACAGAAAAAAAACAAATAACATAAAATGCTTTAAAAGAGATACACAAAATAACAAAGTATGAAATCTACTAAAAACTTCAATGTGAATGAAGGAGGAACCACTGTTTTACTGCCTTTACTAGCTTCCCTTAGAAATAAATAACAGCACTATCATAAAAATGGAAGAAAGCTTTTCAGAAAGTATTCTGTGTAGTAACATGATTTTAAAATAATCTAAATAATTTAAAAGCAAGTATCAAATGCACATGGCTTTACTTACCTCCCTAAAAATCTAATATTTGATGTTCCCACTAAAAAACAAATTATACAATTGCCTGAAAATCCCAAAGGACTTAGGTTTAATTTTGTGTACCTCCTTAAAATCTCATGGATGGAGATACCTCAGTCAACTGTTCTACTACTCAACATTCCTTCTTCCTTTTACTAGTCTTCTGTGTATTCAGTAGCTCCCATAACATTTCCCCAAAATGCAACTAACAGAATAACCTATGTGGTCTCCTTTTGGTTTCTGCCAATGTCTTCAATGTGGTAGGTCTTTCATGCTACCATTGCCATAACAAAACTCAATCAGTGCAGCAGTGTAGGGACAAACTTCCTTGTATTCAGAAAGGCTGCAGTGCCTCTTCTCTTGAAAGTAGTGGAATATTGAGAGAAAGAAAGGCACTACTGTGGTGAGGCAGCTCAGGCGAATGTAGTAGAAAACTCCATGCTTCAATTAGGATGGGTCACCATCTCTTAGCCATGAAGATATTTATATTTTCAGAACTCAAGGTGACAATTGTCACTATGGGAGGCAGGAAGGTGGCATACAAAAATTATATAGAAGGGACTGAACATGGGTCACCTGCACTGCAGAAAGATTCTTTACCATCTTAGCCACCAGGGACACCCATAAAGGCTGGGGAGTTCACTCTAAGAAATATACTGGCTTTAGTTTTGTTTACTTGTTAAGTCGTGTCCTACTCTTGCGAACCCACGGACTGTAGCCTGCCAGGCTCCTTCGTCCATGGAATTTCCCAGGCAAGAATACTGGAGTGGGTTGCCATTTCCTTCTCCAGGGGATCTTCCTGACCTAGGGATCGAACCTGTATCTCCTGGGGGCTCCTGCACTACAAGAGGATTCTTTACTGAACCACTGAGGAAGCCCAAGGGACTTATAGTTACCCAATTCTCCCAAATCCTCTTTTGGAAAAGATATGAAACATTTGTTATTCCCTGGGAGAGAAAAGTCTATGGATCTCTAATACCAGGCTAAAGAAATGTTTGGAATTCTATTACAGGCATCAGTTCTTAATGCTGAAAAATATCTTAATTTAATAACCATTCAGGACACTTATTATTCTAACAATAACATATATTATGAATGTTACATCTCATTAGGCACAAATAGTTTATATAATGAAGTCTGGTAATAATTTGGTACACTTTTAGAAGATTCTATAGATGATTTCAACATTAAAGTTTCCTTTCTGATCACTTAGGTCAGGTACTTTGAAATGCCATACACAATCCTTAGTAAGTAGTAAACAAGTGGCCTGAAAGAATCGTTTTAACTCACAAAAATGCACATTCAGGTAATTCTTTACAAGAAGGAATGAGAGCCACATACTGTAAACTGCTCCCTCATTCTACGAAGATTTTTATCAGTCTACGAGCAATTTAAAAACTGATTTCACTAAAACTTACATTCCACTACAGCATATAGATACATATTCAGCAAAGAGAAGTAAGGTGCTACTCTTACCAATTAGCTTTCCCTGTTACAGAACAGTTTCACTACCTTAAAAATACAGAACTAATTTGAATGTCCATATTTTAGGCCAATGTGGGTTGCTTTGGCTTTCTTTTTCTCCATAGTATTTTCCAAAGGACAACTTAAAAGTGACAAGCTATTTCTTCAAATTTCTTTTTTCTAACTTTTCCTTAATGTTTTAAAGGCTTCAATCAACAGCACTTTACATAAGAGGTCAGAAACATTATGTTCTTAAATGACTAAACATTTCATTATGATAACATACCATTTGTTTCCTATCATAGACCTAATAAAATGTGCTAAAATGTGCTATAGGGGCTTAAAAAATAATTTAAGTCTCTAAATATAGTTAGATTACTGAATTATTCTCTATCAGGTAAAAAATTAAATATCATAACCATATTTTAAAATTTTTCACTTCACTCTAAACCTTCAATTACTTTTCAAGCCTTCAAATCTTGACAATCCACTGTGGTTGAAAACTACTTTTAGATATTTATACGTAATTTATATATTAATATATTTAAATATATCAATAATACAGATTTATGATTGTTTACCAGAAAATATTTCTTTCCTTCTCCATTAAAATTTTCGTGTTAAAGCAAAACACTTGTCAAAGCAACCTAGTTAAGTACTGTGAAAGGCATGGAAGAAATATGCATGTTAACCTATTCTACCATTTCATTGTTTGGTAATTACATAATGGAAAAATGGCCAGCATTATTTTAGTAAAAATTTAACTACATTTTCTCATATTGAATAATGATAAGTTTGCCTAAGTTAAGGATAACATATGAAGAAAAAGCCAGGCCATATAATATCAGGAGCTTCAGTCACTGCCCTTACCTCAACTCTTGCAGCAGCCCAGGAGCCTTGAGCCACTACTCTCCCATTGGATAAGAAGCTGCATAAGGAAGAAGAAAGGCCATTCAGGGGCTTTCTGGCCCCATAATGCAACAACTGCCACCACCCCTACGGCCTAGGGTTATACTTTAATTATTAGAGAGCAGAGGGTGGCCTGAATTATTATGACCTTCACTATATAATTTTTTAACTTCACAAGGTTATTTTGAATATACAGCTATTAAAAAAATAAAAATGCACAGTATTTTTGTCTGCTTTAGGGGATTTTTAATATACCTGTTTATCTTTTCCTCAGTAGAAGCAGACCAAAGAAATTATCTCCAAGAATGATTCAACCCATTTGCTTTATCATTTGTATTTGACTTTTAAAATTAGTATCTCCATCATTAAATTCATTTAATAATGCTCTGTAAGTACAGGGTAATAATATCACTAGATACTCGCCATGCTAAAAGCCACCAGGGTCTTTGGATTGTTACTTAAACTCTCTTGGGCTTCAGTCTCATTATCTTAAAACTGAGAGGGTTTGAAGAGGATGTGTAAGTTTCCTCCCAGGTCTAACACTGTAGGACCATACTGTAATAATGTTTTGTCATATAATTTCTATGAAAATAAAATGTACTTTTACCACTAAACTACAGTATAAATATCCATAAAACAATATTATGCTATCTAAATCTGCCAGTGCTTCATTTCTCAGAAAAAAATTTTATACTCACTTGAGAGTCTTCCTCTTTGAATGCATGCTGTGTCATCTGCTCTGCATCAGATATTTCATCTGAAGACTCATTCTTTCTCTTTTGTTTCTTACCCAATGTAATAATGAGTTTGCTGTTTTAAGAGAAAAAGAGTAAACACTAAGATCTCTTTGTATTTCTCCATTTTTGGTCAAAGTAAGATCTCAATGATCAACTTTCTTCTGTTTTTTTATCCCTTGAATGTTCAACTTTCAAAGATGCTATTTATCATGAAATAAAAAATGATATTTTCAAATGATAAACTCTATTCCAATGGAACAAATAGAAACCAATAATACAGTTAACATATTTCAAGCTTAGAAATAATAGTTAAATTCTATCTCTTGTTTCTTTAGGCTCATGATTATTTTTCATGAGAAAAATGTCAGGTGATTTAATTATTTAAGAATTAACATAATTCATTTATTTTATTATCTTGGATAGATTTGCAATGAGGGATTCTTTTTCCTTCTACTTCTTTTTATTTCAAATTCCACTTAATTTCTTTGAATCCCACCTATTCTTCAAGTCTCCACTTGTTTCTACACTATAGCAGTTTTCCCCTTACTTAAACAATTAATAGTTCTTTGATTATTTCACTTAAGGCTTTTCTTAGCTACACTCTATCTTTCTAAAGAATTTTTATATTTCTACAGTATGCATACATTTACCTGTCTCTAATATATACACATATATATGTACATTAACACATACTGAATATAAATGTCTAAAATGAAAATGTGTTTTCTATGTTTGTTTCCTGATGAAAGACAGAAATACATAAATACAGCCCACATTTTCTTATTTAGTTCAAGAGATGAGATGACATGATCACTATTAGGAAAGTTCTATTTTAGATATCTACATTCTAAACATAGAAAGCTTCCCGATTATATTCAGTCATGATATATTCGAAATATGTCAAGTTTCTTTTCAATAGTTATTTACTAACGTGGGAAAACTTGAAGGTTCAAAGTATCTACTTTGAAATCATAATTTCAAAAATATAAAAGCCTGATGTGACCATTTACCTGTCTTGTGTGACACTGGGGAAATTACTTAATAGTGTCCTTGCCTGTAAAACAGGGATACTGCAATATCTGGAGCCATATTTTTGTTGAGAATTAAGTGGGATAATGTATGTCTGAGCGCAGCCTTTAACACATAGTAGTTCCTCAACTAATGGTAACTACATCTGACTGTGACACGCCAGGCACTTTCCTGGGTTCTAGGATTTTAAGGTAAAGTCGATAAGGTTCCTAACCTTACATATCATTGTTAGAATATGATCTCAGCTATAATAAACAGGAAGTTAGAACAAGACGTAACGTGAAGACAAAGGAAGAAATGCTTGTATTTACTGAAGAGTAAAGAAGGCTTTACAGAAAAGACAATGTTTGAGACAGGGAACTGAAAGATGAAAGGGAGCCCAACAAGTAGTGAAAGAAAAGACTGGGTACATTCCAGACAGGGGGATACCACAGGATATGTGAGAATATGCAACAATAAGAGCATGTTCAGTTCAGTTCAGTTGCTCAGTCGTGTCTGACTCTTTGCGACCCCATGAATTGCTAGGACCACACAAAGTATACTACAGGAAGAGCTGGGTCAAGGTCATAGAAGACCCTGTCTTACACGCAAGGAGTTAATGTTTTAGTCTAAGGCCATCTTTAAGCTCCATAGGGCAGAAATTGAAAAGAAATCTGTCTTGCTCACCACTGACAACAAATGACATGGAGATATTTTGAATGGATAAGAAACAGTAAAGCAACTGGAAGATGTAAGAATTTTAAACAAATTCTAGGGATGTAATGTACAGCCTGGTGACTATAGATAATAATATTGAGTTAAACATTTGACAGTCACTGAGAGAGTAAACCTTAAAAGTTCTTATCACAAGAAAAAATATATATAACTATGTGAGGTGACAGATGTTAACAAACTTATTGTGGTAACAGTTTCACAATATATACACACATCAAATCACTATACTGTACGCCATAAACGAATACACTGTGATATGTCAATTACATCTCAATAAAATTAGGGGGAAAATAATTTTAAACAAGGAAACAATGCAACTAGAAGGAAATGAAATGTAAATGAGGGAAACCAGCAATAAGGCTGCCAATTTCAGGTGAGAAATGAAGAATGAAATACAGGACCATGGTAGGGTGGATGAAGAAGTCAAGAAAGATACATAATTTTTCATTTTGGAAGCAGAAACAATAGACTTGGTTATTGACTGGATAATGAGATATGAGGTGAGGAAAAATTCTAGAATGATTAATTCCCAGGGTATTCTCATATTGGCTTGATCACCACTTTCAACATGATAATGGTAATTTTTACTTGGTTATCTCACTTGTACTTTTCTGAGTATGTGAAATAAATGACATACAGTAAACATACAGTTTACACTGAAACCAGGAAATCAGAGAAAGTATAAAAGGATACTCTGACACAACATTAAGGAACTACCCACAGTCATACTCTATCCCCTCTGTTTACACAGGTCATCTCTCTAAATTCCAGGCCCTCTTCCTTTACTCTGGTTTCTCTCCTAAAATAAAAATCTCCCTTGAGGTAATATCTACTATTAGTTACCACATCATCTTGTTCTTCCCTCCTTATCCACAGCTCTCGGGGTCACTTATACTGTTCCTTTCACTCGTCAATCCACTATAATCAGAACTCTAAAAACAACTTTCCATATTCAGAGCTTCCATTTACTCAATGTTTATTGAGTCAACCTCTGCTGACTTTATATGCATTCTCGAACTTTGCGTTCATATAGTTCTGAGAGGCAAATTATACAAGAAGAGGAAACTGAGGCTTAGAGAAATTAAATTACTTGTTTAAAGTCATATCGATAGTATGCCTCACTCCAAAGACTGACCTCCTAATGTTTGAGGCCACCAATGACCCTTGTAATGCTAAATCCGACGGAAATTTAAAAAAATTTTATCTACTAACACATAACTAATTTTTCCTGGTCTCCACCCTCAGATTCATGACACAACATTCTTCTGGTTCTCACTAAACTTCTTTGGTTCTTCTTTACTTTGAAGAAGTAATCCATTTTTCAGCAGGATTCAGTTTTTTTTTTTTTTTTTTTGCCAGTCCTTTAAACTTTGGTATTTCTCAAAGTTGTGTCTTTAGACTTCTTTCTTCTCTGCATACTATTCCTAGGAAATTTAATCCATTCATAACAACCACTTAGAAGCTGAAGATTCTCAAATCTGTTATCTCTCATTCAGACCTTTCTTCAACTTCAGATTCATATAACCAACTGCTGATAAGACATATCCACATGGATATCCCACAGATATGAAAATCTCAAAATGGTCCCAAATGCATTCCCTCAGTTTCCCTTAAAAAGTGTACTAATACTACAGTATAATGTAAATTCAGAGAAGTGCACATATCAAAAGAGAATATAGCGCAGTGAATTTTCTCAAATTGAACATAAATGTATAACCAGCTCCTAGATCAAGAAACAAGACACTATGGTTTCCCAGAAGTCTCCTATCATGCTTTTCTCTTCAAGTAACAATCTCCTTCTGAGAGTAACCTTTGTGTTACTTCTGATTATTTAATATAACCTAAGGCACTTGGACAGGTGATCTTCAATGGCAAGGTAAGGGATAACTCAAACTAAAAATGATTCATAGAAATACAGTTTTCATGCACTCCCTCATCTGCTCTCCATCGCCAAACTCAAACATAATTTAGACTGGTTTGTAGATGAGGACAACACTAGTGGCAAGAAAGCTGTTAATAATGACTTTCCATGAAATGCAGATCAAGGCCCATAAATACCCTTCAGTACAGTGCTTAAAAAGGCAAATGTTATTAGTGTTTGGTATGCTAAATAAATTCTGTATGTGAAATATATAATCTGATATGGTATCTATATTGCTGCTTAAAGACTCAAATCCCACTCAATAAAAACTTCAATGAAATCAGGAGCAGAGAGATTTAAAACTTTATGACTACGAAGAGACTGTACTTTGCCTTTCTAGTAGATAAAGTAAATAAGTTTTCACTCTAAGGACACTGAACTCAGCTGCTTAAATAATATTTTTATAAATAAACATTAACTAAATACTAAGTGCTAAAAAAAAATACTAAGTGCTACCAAATTAGTCTTGAACACCTCTTTTTGGTGGAGGTGGATAAATTAGATATAAGTGTTTTAATACCTTATATTAAAAAGCAGAGACACTCCTTTGCCAACAAAGGTCCATCTAGTCAAGGCTGTGGTTTTTCCAGTAGTCACGTATGGATGTGAGAGTTGGACTATAAAGAAAGCTGAGTGCCAAAGAATTGATGCTTTTGAACTGTGGTGTTGGAGAAGACTCTTGAGAGTCCCTTGGACTGCAAGGAGATCCAACCAGTCCATCCCAAAGGAAATGAGTCGTGAATATTCATTGGAAGGACTGATGCTGAAGCTGAAACTCCAATACTTTGGCTACCTGATGTGAACTGACTCATTTGAAAAGACTCTGATGCCAGGAAAGACTGAAGGCGGGAGGAGAAGGGGACGACAGAGGATGAGATGGTTGGATGGCATCACCAACTCAATGGACATGAGTCTGAGTAAACTTCAGGAGCTGGTGACAGACAGGGAGGCCTGGTGTGCTGCAGTCCATGGTGTTGCAAAGAGTCGAACATGACTGAGCGACTGAACTAAACTGATAATACCTAAGGTAAACCTTCATTACATTATTTGAAAAATGTACTTACAAACAAAAATACCTGCAAAATTTATTTTTCTTATATTCTGCATTTTCTTCCAATATTACTGTATAGGCCTGGAATAAATCTTAATTCATAAACTATCATTAACCCATGCAAAAGTATTTTTCAAATTCTAACTTTGCAAGAAATATTTCAAATACAATAGTTTCCTACTAAATTTCTGAGGTCCAAATACTTACACACACGACCATTCTGTTCAAAAAAGCTACATTTCTTCTGTAGAAAAAAGGTTTATTCTAAAACTTGAAGTCATTCTTTACTGACATAATTCTGAGTTTAAAAAATATATATTTTATATAAAATATATAGTTTATATATATGTGCACACACAAATATCCTATGGTTACTTACATAGAACATTGGTTCTTAGAAATAATGAAGTCATATCAGTTTATTAAACATTCTAAAATGGTATATAAGGGATATTACAAAGAACAAACATTTGGTTAGTTTTGATCAGTAATTCCTAAACATGTGAGTCAGGTTTCATTAGAAGCTTGTTTGTTAAAAATAAAAATTCCAAATTGAGAGACATTCTGCAAAATAAGGCACTTCCCAGGTGGCTCAGTGGTAAAGAATCTGCCTGCCAATGCAGGAAACGCAGGAGACATAGGTTCAATTCCTGGGTCAGGAAGATCCCCTGGAGGAAGAAATGGCAATCCACTCCAGTATTCTTGCCTGGAAAATGCCATGGACAGAGAAGCCTGGTGGGCTACAGTCCATGGGGCTGCAGAGATGGACACGACTTAGCAACTGAGCACTACAAAATAACTGCCCAGTAGGAGAATGTCAAAGATTGAAGAATCATTCTAAAATGGAGGAGTATGAGGAGATAAGACAACAAAACGAAATATAAAATCCTTAATTAGATCCTGGCCAAAAAAATGGAACTGACACAATTTGCACTGAGCTGTAACTCAGTTAACAGGACTGTGTTAAGTGTTTACTTTCTGATTTTGATCATTGTGCTTGGGTAAAATATAATTAACATCTGAGGAAGCTGGGTGAAGAGCCTAAGGGAACCCTAACCTATTTTCACAAGTGTGAGATTAGTTCAAAATAGAAACTAACAAAACAAAACTCCAGATTTGTAGGTTCCAACTCCAGAATTCTGATCTAGTAAGTGGGATCCCTCATCAGACTTTATAAGAATTCTCACCAGGTTTCAGAACCACGGGCTCAAAATAATTAGTGAAGAAAACTCCAGGAACAAATATTCAGGACAATAAAACTATTCTATACTTACAGAATACTTAAAATTTCAAAGTGCTTTTGTCTATACCTTAGCTGACCCTGAGAAAAGTTCATATACAGGTGAGGCGGTCATCAGTCCCACTAAATAGAGAAACTTTAGCCCTAAAAGATAAAACAAATTGCCAAAACCACACGTCTAGTAAAAGACAAAGTCTCCTTACTCCTACTCTGCTATTTTCAACATATCTTACTGATTTTAAAATAAAATGATACTAAACTTCAACCAGTCACTAGATAGTTTAATATCAATAAATATACTTTAACGAATAAAGAGGATTATGAAACTACGTTATGTTTTAGAAAATGCCACGGTTAAAGTTTGTTGATTTCTGAACAACCAGAGATATCTATTGCCTGTACAATGACAACTGATAGCCATAAATGTTATCTGAAGGAAATCAGATGGTCCAAAAGTAGAAGAAATAAGATAAAGTCAGTTAAGTAAAATACCCAATTACCAAAGAGCATTCCATTCCTCCATGATGAATTACAGAAAGTTTACTATGTTAATTCTAAAATAAAATGTCATTATAGGTACAATTTTCAAATAAATTGATAGTCTGCTTTTTAGAAATGCCACAAAGTAAAGCAACAAAGTAATACAGACTATAATGATAATAAAGACTTTAAGCAAGTTTTGTTTTTTAAAACATTAAAAGGATCTGTTATCAATGTTAGCAAACTGCAGCAACAAGTATCCAGGCATGTAAAAGAACTAAATATCAAAACATAGCTTGTTTTCAGACAGCAAAGGGCAATTTCAAACTAAGTATAAATCTGAACTGTTAATTCATTTGAAACACATACTAGAAAACCTCAGTGTTTACATACTTGACAGTTATATTTGATTTTCAGATGTAATTGATACACTCATCTAAATCCTGCCCACGTGTTATTAGTAGAAGCCATGTAACAAGCTACATTCTACGCAGTGTCAATCTGTAATTGCCCCCTGTAGATCCTCTCATTGCAATAATTGGACAAACAATGAATCTTATCCAATTTAGTCCATTTGTTGTAATTAATGCACCCAATTCATCAAACATAGAGGAAACAAGCAAAACTACTATTTTACATTATAATTTTCTTTTCTTTGTAAGCCCAGTTGCAGGCACTGGGGCTATTTTTAAAATCATCAGATATATACATGTGTATTTTTTTTAAGAAGAAACATATTTAACTTGATGAAATTATTCCAGTTTAAAGTTCAACTCAAGACTCTAGCTTAAACTTTCTTGGAAAAAAACAATTAAGTTTTAAAACGGTTTTTAGTTAATCTTTAAATTTATGAAAGGAGGACTGTATTCGAGGTTTTTAATAACGTGGATTATAAATTACTTCCTGTTTAGGGAATTCCCTGGAAATTCAGTAGTTAGGACTCTGTACTTCCACTGAAGGGGGCATGAGTTTGATCCCTGGCCGGGAACTAAGATCCAGTACATCATGTGGCATGGACAAAAAATAATACTAAATAAAACAAATAATCACTTCCAGTTTAAGATTGGGCATCAAGTTTTTCAAAATGTTTATTTCACTGAGTTGTTTCATATAAATAGTCACTAAGGTCCAAGTATTAGCTAATCATAGTCAGTATATTTATCAGCATAGTTTAATCCTTATTCTTTAAAAAATTTACTTCCCTTCTTTAAAAAAAAAATTTATGCTTAAAAATACTGACAAAATAGGAAAATTAAAATCAGATACTATAGTGTCTCTAAAGTACACCTTTCCTCTACATATTAACATCTATGAAATCAAGATTCACTTAATATTCAAAGGTATGCCATAGTTTTAACTGTTAATATATTTTTTCTGACACATAAAATAAAAAAAATAATAGTGTGTCATAATCAATGACATTTTAGATTAAATGAAATAATCGCACATTATTTGCTAGTGATAAACCTTATAATACATCTTATATAAAGATGTATGCATTAAAAATGGACTTATAAATCTTAAATTCATAATAATATATAAAGTATACATTAATTCTTTCTGCAGATGAATACTTCAGATTTTCATTGAACTTAAGTTTAGAAATAGTCAAATCAATAAAACATTTTATCTTCTTAGCATTTAAAAATTATAGAACTTATACAGTCTACTAATGGCATGATTAACAATTAAAAATACATAATAAATTTATACCACACATTTTTGAAAGTGCTTTCTTAATCATATGCTGAGAAACATTTAATTAATACATCTGTATTTTATCCTAACACACACTAAATTCCTACTACTCTGAATGTTTGCAATCAGGGTCTCAGTTGTTACTTCCTGTGACATGTGGTGTAGCTGACTGAGCAGGCATGAACACCCACCCCTTGGCAGTAGAAGGGTGGCGTCTTAACCACTGGACCACCAGGGAAGGCTCTCATTTGTTATTTCACTAACATGCAATATAAACTGATAATTCCCAATTTCTGCTGATTCCTCTTATTTTCCCCTCAGATTTTGTTCATGATTTTCCCCTTATATTATTATTTAAATGTGTGTCTCTCTCTAGACACACATATGGATATACTTACATGTTTGTTTTGTTTAAAAATACAAACATACATATATATGTATATGCATAGTAGGTAATTAATAAATATTATTTTGCTTATCCCTTCTTGGGCGCTCAGAATGACAATCGCAAAGAAGGGCACAATGTAATTTCCAAATCTAATTAAATGTTTTACTGTTTTTCTTTATAACATGACACCCTTAATTCCAACTTGCTTTGATAAATATTTCCTAATTTAGATGTTTTCTGCTTTATCTAAAGAGAAAAGCTACTTCTAGCACTTGTTAACTGCCACTCGTAACAACAGAAAGAATAATTATGAGTAATACAAAATAGGTTTTTTTTAACCCTTAATTGTGAAGGTTTTACCTCTACTGATATAATTTACAGGGCTATACGAACATTTTTAAGTGTAAAAAACATTCTACTTGTCAGTCTGATCATCTAAAGCAAAGAAGTAAAATAACTGACAACATGGAAACATAGTTTAAATGTCAAAGCTATAAAACATAATAAACCTAAAAATGCTTCAATCAAATCTGAAAGCAAGCTATAAGAAAATTCTACTAGAAGTCTTAGAATGAATTTATTTTAGAATTTACTTTATCACTACTAAACCATTAATTTTGTCCCTGTGACTTAATGAAGGATTAGCTTGCCATTTCTGATTTTAACAAACCAAATGCAACCATTTGGCATCATTTAAAATTTAATCTTCAATTGATTCATTCTTTTCATAAAATTCATTCCTTTCCATTCATGGAGCTTCTATTAGGTAGCAAAGATCACTAAAGAAATACGCACTCTTCCATTTGAAAGGTGGCTTTTTATAACCTGACTGCCAAGATCATGAAAAATGTCAAAGCAGTAAAAGTCCTATACCTTACTCTTGATTTTACACCTGTCATTTCCATTTTAACTCACATTATCCCTTCCATATAACCGTGTAATTCCTTTCAAACTCCAAGCACGTTTCAAAACAAAATTCACCTGTCCTAAATGCCACTCTAGCTAATCTGATAAACAGAGGCATACAAATAAGAAAAAAATATTAGTAAGTTAAACTATTCTCCTTCTTTTAGCAACTGTTTCTGTTTTCATATTGTCTGCTTGATTTTTAAACTCATCTTATTCAGGAAGAGAGCCTTAATAGAAAGAGAACCTAGGCAGATAGGTGAGAACTTAAGTTTCAAACAAGGGGCATAGCTCCTGGCCTTGGGTTTTTCCTTAAATAGCTAAATGCTATTTATGTTTTCAGAAAATAACGGCTAACATTATTTATAGGTATCGTTCTATATGCTTTAAATGTTATTAAATCATTTCACCCTCAATATAACACTATAAGGCAAGCACTACCATTATCCTCATTTTATGTATGAGTAAACTAAAACTTGGAGAGGTTAAGTATTTGTCCAGGGCCACACTGCTTTATAAGTGATAAAGGGGGAATGTGAATAAGTACATCTGGTTCCAAAGTCAAAGCACTTAACCTCATTATCATACTGCATGCCCAGTCTAACTCAGAATTGCTGTAAAGATTAAATGACACTATATCAAAGTCTCTGAAAAGGAAACTCTATTCCTCGTATTTAAAAAGATTAATCTATGAAAGTGACAGAAAAAATACAAAGGTTTCACAGAAGCAGAGGCAGTATTGGTTTTCTTCAGATTAGTCTTAGTATATAATAATTCCTAGATTATATGATACCACATATGTGCATTAAATGAACAACTGACTATAATCATAACTTATTATTTACAAATTTAGTTATTTTTGAAATTTATGTTTCATTAATGAGCATTCATTAATGCTCATGGTTAAGTTGCAGCACACACTCCCTTTAATTTTATCTGATATAAATCACCTGATACTAGCAAAAGTTCGATTCTTTTAAAACGAAGAAAAACAAAACCTTTACAAGAAAATATTTAATACATCATGAAATACTATTAAAATGATGCAAATAAACTTAACTATTTAAAGGACAGTTGGTTCTTCACAAAAAATTAAAAACTCAGCAAATTCAAATAATACAATGTAGTGGGCTAACTGGAAAGCACAGTAATGAAATATTTCAAGTGACCATTACAGAACTCCAGGTTGTATATGAATTTCATTTCCATCCACGCTTTTTCTTCCAACATGAAAGTAATCTTTGGTTGTCTAATAAAGATGATCAAAAACCTGCTGCACTCCCAATAGCTTAATAATATATGGGCAAGCTTCAGTTCTACTTGCGGGCAACTTATAAATTCCTCACCCACTTTCAGCAACTGATTTTTCTACCGCTTACTCAATACCTGACCATGGAAATATCTTTCCAATACAATTCTGACCTCTTCTCACAAATGCTATCTCTATAAAACAAGTACTAAATTGATCATGCTGTACAATATTAAAATAATTTATCATTACTAATCTAGTTCTAACAAAAATACAAATATCACAGACTAATATATTACTATCCCCTACCATATTAATCTACACTTTTAAAAAATCCACGTTTTTATATTATAATTTATTATTTCTAATTTCCCTTTATATAGTTTTTTTTCTCTTGAACCAGGTTCACCTGTTATCTTTTCCTTCCCTCTAGTTATCCTCCCATCCCCCCATTTAAACTTACTGTAACTCTTGAAGGTTCTCTAAGGTTTCCTCTTATGATTATTTAAAATATCCTTTCAAATAGTACTACTACTTTGTCCATATCCCTGTACAAGTTAAAACTGGAATATTTTAATCACAGCAACTTTTAATACATTAAAGGATTATATAAGGGGTTTCATAAATTAAAACTAGACAAAATATTGAAATAAGATGCCTTCATTCCAAAACCTTTAAACATAAAAGGAACAAAAATCTAAACTTCAAATTTCATGTTAGCTATCTGCAAATAAAATATAAAATCAATAATATTAATTATCTCTCTATTATACCAACAGAGCCCACATTATTTAAAGATTTGGACGGAAAGACTTCATGACCTAATGATATAACTTAGTTTGATGGTTGCACTTAAAATGCTATGAATAAACTGTTATAAAATTTAGTTCCGAATATCTATATAATATATAAATGATTTCTTAAGCAAATGAAGATTTTAATAATAATGAAATTTCTCCTTTACTGTGTACTCTTCTATGTGGACAAAAGAAAATTAAATACGTTATTAAAATTTCATATAAAGCCTTCAAAAATAACCCAATATTCCCATAAAAACAAGTCTAAACTCTGTTGGCCTTAGATTAGTCTTACCCTTGCATCCCTTGCATACATAAAATAAACATACACATAAAACAAATAATAGTTATTACATTTTATTTTTTGAAAATAAGTAGTCAAATAAAAAACACCTAGGATTAATGTACCCTCCAAAAGCAATTCTTTATCCTTATAATTCTCTTGGAGCATTAATCCTCACCTGGCCTCTTTATTACATAAAGTAAATCAGAAAGACTATAAAGAAGTAAGTCTGTAAGAATTGAGAGCTGCTTATTGTTGACTTAAATGGTCTTAGTTTCCTTGCCATTCCATTTATTTCAAAGTTGTGGGTTTATGAGAAAATATTATATTTCATGTTTCCAAACTATAAAGTACCCAGTGAAGTACAACTAAGAGAGAAATAAATCTATAATTATAAAGAATTTCAAGGTGCTTTAAAATTTTAAATAAACTTGGAACTGGCACAGCAATGTGGATTTTTTTTTTCTTTTTCTGTTTTATATATAAAATATTTTCCTATTCT
Source organism: Budorcas taxicolor (assembly GCF_023091745.1). Classification (NCBI taxonomy): domain Eukaryota; kingdom Metazoa; phylum Chordata; class Mammalia; order Artiodactyla; family Bovidae; genus Budorcas; species Budorcas taxicolor. The sequence continues at coordinate 23,349,207 of NC_068927.1, read as the reverse complement.
AAATTCTTTTTACTAACAAAAAGGTATGTTCACATGTCAGTAAATTTAGTAAAATTCTGGAATATTATTAATACCTAATTTATTCAAAAAGGCAATGAGGTACACAACTTAAAACTCCAAAGTGAGAGTAAACACATCACACGCAAATCAAAAGTAAAAGATTAGACAGACCGTGCTTTTACAAAAACTTCAAAGGAAGAAGATTTAATTCTTAATCAACTCACCCAATTTTTGTCTTCTCTTTTAACTTAGAACAAGTTTTTGTTTTTTTGCTCTCTTTGTCCTTTGGCTTGGATTTCATCCTTCTTCCTTTCTTTTCCTCTTTTCCTTCAACTGAAGCACTAGGAAAGTTTTCAGGGCTCATTACTCGTGGAATATTGCGTTCCCCTCGCTCCTTCGCTTTTGCTATGGCCTCTGATATTATACGATTAGCCTTTTCTTGCTTGCTTTCTGATTCCACCTTTTTTCTCTGCTTCTTCTCGGACATGATCCTCACCTGGGTATTCTGCAACTTAGTGTATGTCCCAGAACCATCACTCTTCTTGGAAGATGGAGGCTAGAGAAATCAAAATAATTTTTACACAATATATAAAAGTACATTTAAACAATTAACACACACAACCAAAACTTTAGAATTAAGCTTACAAGAAGTAAAATACATAAGCAAATATGTGTGTTACAGTTTAAAATTAAAACACTTTGCTGATTTAGATATTAGTCTAGGTGTAAAATAAAAAGCCGAACTATCGCTTTTAAAAATGAAGATTAAAGAAGGGTAATACAGATTCACCGATATTTTCATTGCATTCTTAATTAGCTGATTCAAATTTTGTCCTATAAATACAGCTAATCCAAATTAAGTCATATAAATATTCTGGGCATTTGGAATAAGTGTCTTCTTTCCTCTTCATTCCAGAACTCTGAAAATTATTAGCAAATTTAAAATATCAATTTTCATTTAGAATGACTACTCCCCATAGTTTATTATGATTTTTAGAAAAACAAAACCTCTCTGCTTTACAAGAAACTGGAACTAGAACCTGAAACCATTTAAATCATTTTAATGTGCAGTCTATGCAGCAATATAGCTAGTTAGTAGACAAAACCATACTAAAAATTAGAGAAAGTTTTAGTTCTTCTGTGAAAGAGTTAAATGAGGATTTTTTTCTCTTTCTATATCATAGTATTTTGCTCAAGCAATTCTGGAAAAAAACAAATTTATAGTTTCACGTTAAAATTATTAATATTTTAGCAATATCACAGGAAGCAAATCAACAGCATTTAAAAAATAATATCCTCTTCAAACACACATACATCCACATATTCTTAGATCACAGTTTTGTTACATTCTTACCCGTAAACATGCCTCTGACTACAGCAAGGGAAAAAACCACCAGGAATTTCCAAACACATTTTCATGCTGATTCCAGTGTGCTTCACTGGATATCTTTTCTATACCTGCCTCATCAAAGGTTTCACAGCAGTGCTACAGCACTGAGAGAGGAAGGAGGGTTTAGAATCGCTCACTAAAATGCCACCTTAAGGCCTACAGGCTATAACAAATAACCAAGACGCGAGAAAACAGCAACAAGCTCAAGATGGCGATGCAGTACGACTCCCGCAGCAGCAGCCAGTAATAAGGAAGGTTATTCAATCCCATTAGCCTTTTAGCCCAAAGAACCCCTCCTCCTCCCACTCATTCAGGCTTTCACTTACCCTTCCTCTTGGCCTCTTCACTGAAGACATTTTTGGCGTGAGACAAAGGCTTGCCCTCTGCTTTTTCACCACCCCAGGCAGTGCTCAAGAAAAAAGCATTGAAAGAAGATTCCTAAATGGCCTATTTAGCAAGCTGCAACCAAGAGATGCACAACCCTCCACAAATACACATTGTGATTTATCAACACATTTCTGCCTTGGCAAGTTTATATCCACTGTTCATCCTAATTAGATATGAAAAAGGCGTAAACCCCTCCTAAAAAGCTGAGTTTCCTCAATAGCTGTAAGCAGATAGCCAGATTCCAACAAAGCACAGAAAGAAATGAATGCACAAAGCATCAAAATGCATCAGCATGAATATTAGAGATGTCGTTAAAAATACTGACTCCTTCTGCGGAAGTAGGCCAGCAGATGGTGCTACCAGTTATTATTCCATTAGACTCTGCAATTTAACCCCCAATGGACTGTTCTTCCCTCCATGAAACATATTTAACTCTCACTCTACCATTTCCTGTAGTAAAGTTTTTAAAAAATATACGTAAAAACTTGATTTCAAAAAATTATTTGAAAACAAAAACAGTAGTGAAGTGGCTTTATGTAGCTATCATCATTAAAAAAAGAAAGTCCAATGCAATTTTTACCAGAGAAAAATACTTTTCTCCGTGATACTCTAAAATATTTAAAGCATAAACACAGCTGACGAGGCGTGAAGGGTTAAAGAGGAGGTCATGCAAATGGAACACATAACAAGTCACTTCTCTTTAAGAAATTAGATAAGGTCTCTCATTATTCTCCTAACAAAAAGCTAACAATGTTATTTTTACAGAGAACTGAATCTATTTTTATTTAAATTCTAAAAAGAAGCTTAAGATTTTCAAATGAATACATAAGATCTGTCTATAAAGAATAACTAATCCTACTTAAAATTTTCTCTTACTTAAACCTGAATTCATACATTAATTTATTTTCCTAACCTCAAAAAACTCCTAAAACATTCCTGACCTTTACTCTCCACATTCTGTTTCAACTAAACTGTTGAGTTTTTCATATAACAATTTGAGTTTTGGTCCATTGCTAAAAATAAATAAGTAGCAAGTCCTCCTGAATTTGATAATTAATACCATTTTTCTCCTATAAAATATTGAGACTATTTTAGTAGAATGAAATACCTAAAACAAAATTTTCACTGTTTCAAAATTCACATTTACCTCTTTCATTAATGCCATTTTTTCAACTGGTCTTGGCAGATCATCTGACATCTGCATCAAAGAACCTGTTTTTAGTTTTCTTTTTTTCCTTTTAGGCATCAAAGCTCCCGAAATGGAGCTACATTATATGAATAGTATCCGAGAAAGACTAAAGTAAAGAGCAGGAAAGGATATTAAAGGCATAGGATCATTAATGGCAAGAAAAGGATCTTAGTAACCTGAGAGGTCATCTATGTAAAAATCATAATAACCAATAATAATGGCTAACCCCAAATGCTTATTAGGTGATAGGCACTATTCTAAGCATTTTACATGTAATAATCAATTCAATCCTGAATAATAGGGTAATAGTGATAATGGAGAGGAGTAGCAAATGGGAGAGATTCTTACAGTAGTATTTCAAAATGAGAGACTTAGGGGCACAAATAATTTTTTAAAATAATAATAAGAGCTAACACATTTCATCCTTACTATGTTCTAGGCACTATGCCTAATATGACATACACATGAACAATGTGGATTTAAACTGCCTGGGTCCACTTATATACAGATTTTTTTCAATAAATACTACAGTGCTACATAATCCACTACTGGTTTCATCCAAGGATGTGGAACCATAGATATGGAGGAATCATGAACTGCAAATATGGAGGAATCACATAAAGGGAAAACTGACTATAAATTATAATTGGATCTTTCAGTGAGTCTCTAACCCTACACTGTTCCAGGATCTACAGTACAGTAACTCAGTTAATCTTAAAAACAACCCTATGAAGAAGACCAAAATTCAAAGAGATGCATGCACTCCAATGTTCACTGCAACACTATTTACAATAGCCAGGACACAGAAGAAACCTAAATGTACATCAACAAAGAAATGGATAAAGAAGATGTGCTACAAATATACAATGGGGTATTAGCCATAAAAAAGAACAAAATAATGCCATCTGGAGCAACATGGATGCACCAAGAGACTGTGATACCCAGTGAAGAACGTCAGACACAGGAAGATAAACAGCATATGAGATTGCTTATTGTGATCTTAAAAAAGGGTACAAGTGAACTTATTTACAAAACAGAAGTAGAGTACATGTAGAAACAAATGTATGGTTACCAGGGGATGGGAGCGAGGAATAAATGGGAGGCTGAAATTGACATATACACACTCCACTGCGGCCGCTTAGTCACTAAGTCCTGTCTGACTTTTTGCAACCCCATGGACTGTAGCCCACCAGGCTCAGGCAAGAATACTGCAGTGGGTCACCATTTTCTTTTCCAGGGGAGCTTCCTGACCCAGGGATCAAACCGACATCTCCTGCTTGGTGGGTGGATTCTTTACCACTGAGCCACCTGGGGAGCCTCATATATACACTACTACATATGAAGGAGGTAAACTAATAAGAACCTGCTGTATAGTATAGCGAACTTGACTCAATTCTCTGTAATGGCCTATATGGGAAAAGAATCTTAAAAAAAACTGGATATATACATAAACATATGTATAATATTTGCTGTACACCTGAAACTAATGCAACATTGTAAACTAACTATACTCCAATAAAAATGAAAAAAACAAAAAATACTCTGTGAGATATACCCTCATTTTATAGCTAAGGATTCTAAGGCATAGAGGCTTCCTAGGTGGCGCTAGTGGTAAAGAACTTGCCTGCCAATTCAGGAGACCTAAGAGACACAAGTTGGATTCCTGGATTGGGGAGATCCCCTGGAGGAGGGCATGGCAACCCACTCCAGTATTCTTGCCTGGAGAATCTCATGGACAGAGGAGCCTGGCAGGCTACCGTCCATAAGGTTGCAGAGAGTCAGACATGACTAAAGTGACCAAGCAGGCACGCATTAAGGCACAGAGAAATAACTTGCCTGAAACCACACGGTTACTGAAAGATGGAGCAGGGATGAGGAGGCAGAAAGCCTTATAATGGAAACCATGCTCTCAACCACTGTATAATACAAGTAAGTTTTATATTTGTATTGTAAGTTACATGGATTGGTTCAAATACCAATATATTACAGAGACTGGTTCAAATTCCCTAAGTTATAGAGATTAACTTGAATACAAAAGAAAGTAAATGACTTTCTCAAAATTGCAGAGATACTAGTAATGAAGCAAGAAACAAGTTCAGTTTTTTCCAGTCCTCTTTCCAAGATGCAGAAATAAACTATACATGGGTGGGTATGGCTGACAAGCAGGAAGAGTCAATACTTGTTTTCTAGACCAAGTACTAGTACAGGAGAAGATAAAAGAAACAGGAAGTCTAGTTGAGAAAGGGCACATATGGGTACATGATTTAATTCTTTTCACACTGAGCTTGAAATGGAAAGTTTGAGTAATTGGAAATTTGGGACTAGATCCTCAGAAACAAGTAAGGGTTGGAATATAAGATACAGATTTTTTTTGCCATTTTCTTTCAATATCTTAACTCACTGACACTATTCACAGAACCGAGGGTGATTTCCAAAATATCTCACTTCTTCTACAAAGTTTCTCAACAGATTCTATTACTCGATTCAAAATCCCATTTAACGATGAATCTTAACAGTAGACAATCAAATATTTATAATCAAACATTCTGTCTACTATTCAGTTCAGTTCAGTCGCTCAGTCATGTCCGACTCTTTGCAACCCTATGAACCACAGCACGCCAGTCCTCCCTGTCTATCACCAACTCCCAGAGTTTACCCAAACTCATGTCCATTGAGTCGTTGATGCCATCCAACCATCTTATCCTCTGTCGTCCCCTTCTCCTCCTGCCCTCAATCTTTCCCAGTATCAGGGTCTTTTCAAATGAGTCAGCTCTTCACATCAGGTGGCCAAAGAATTGGAGTTTCAGCTTCAACATCAGTCCTTCCAATGAACACCTAGGACTGATCTCCTTTAGGATGGACTGGTTGGATCTCCTTGCAGTAAAAGGGACTCTCAAGAGTCTTCTCCAACACCACAGTTCAAAAGTATCAATTCTTTGGCACTCAGCTTTCTTCACAGTCCAACTCTCATATCCATACATGACCACTGGAAAAACCACAGCCTTGACTAGATGGACCTTTGTTGACAAAGTAATGTCTCTGCTTTTTAATAGGCTGTTTAGGTTGGTCATAACTTTCCTTCCCAGGAGTAAGCGTCTTTTAATTTCATGGCTGCAATCACCATCTGCAGTGATTTTGGAGCGCCCAAAATAAAGTCTGACACTGTTTCCACTGTTTCCCCATCTATTTCCCATGAAGTGATGGGACCAGATGCCATGATCTTAGTTTTCTGAATGTTGAGCTTTAAGCCAACTTTTTCACTCTCCTCTTTCACTTTCATCAGGAGGCTCTTTAGTTCTTCTTCACTTTCTGCCATAAGGGTGGTGTCATCTGCATGTCTGAGGTTATTGATATTTCTCCCGGCAATCTTGATCCCAGTCTGTGTTTCTTCCAGGCCAGCGTTTCTCATGATGTACTCTGCATATAAGTTAAATAAGCAAGGTGACAATATACAGACTTGACGTACTCCTTGTCCTATTTGGAACCAGTCTGTTGTTCCACGTCCAATTCTAACTGTTGCTTCCTGACCTGCATATAGGTTTCTCAAGAGGCAGGTCAGGTGGTCTGGTATTCCTATCTCTTTCAGAATTTTCCACAGTTTATTGTGATCCACACAGTCAAAGGCTTTGGCATAGTCGATAAAGCAGAAATAGATGTTTTTCTGGAACTCTCTTGCTTTTTCCATGATCCAGCGGATGTTGGCAATTTGATCTCTGGTTCCTCTGCCTTTTCTAAAACCAGCTTGAACATCTGGAAGTTCATGGTTCACGTATTGCTGAATCCTGGCTTGGAGAATTACTTTACTAGTCATTTTAAAACTATATTATATATTTGTAAGTATATAAATACATTTAAAACTATACTTTAAAACTATATTCTCATGGAACATCAACGCTGAAGTGTTAAGTAACTAATCATTTTTAATGTAGGCAATTTCCCAATTTATACAAATATACCAAAGGGTAGTTAATAATAACTTTTCTCAATGTTACAATTTTTCTTTTTCGCTCACATAAGCATTCAACAAATTCTGTCCAATCTGCTTAATTGTGCTGTTCTTTCTCTCAGTCCCAACAGCTCCTGATGTACTAATTTCCCACTCATATGGTTACAGTTATATAGGAAAATATTATCTGTAGAATATTTATTATCAATAATATTTATTAATACTTATTGTATGTTAATTGCTCAGTCGCGTCCAACTCTTTGCGACCCCATGGACTGTAGCCTGCCAGGCTCTTCTGTCCATGGGATTCTCCAAGCAAGAAAACTGGAGTGGATAGCCATCCTCTTCTCCAGGTGATTTTCCCAACCCAGGGATCAAACTCTGGTCTCCTGCATTTCAGGCAGACTCTTTACCATCTGAGCCACCAGGAAGCCCAAATATTTATTATTAAATAGGAAATATATCAAGTCTTTGGGGGTGATAGAACATCAGGTTTGCAGTGCACTCTCCAATTCTTTACAAAGTAACAGAATTTTTTTGTATTTCATTTGTGATTTCTCTGTAGGTTTGTCACAGTTTCAAAACACAACTTACAAAAAATAAAGGCAAAGGTCTTCCTCCCCAAGGATTGAGTATGCTAAATGAAAAAAAATACATAAAATACAAATATTTATAAGAACAACAAGTCATAGCAAATCATAAAGATTTGATATATGTGACATATCAATTATTTTGATAGCAATTGGAAGAATATACGTAAGACCCTGGATGTCATATTTCAATGTTCGAGAAACTCAAGGATTTATGATATAAGTGTTTTTCAAACCATAGAGCATGACCTAATAACAAGTCATGATATAAATTTAGTGGGTCCAGACTAGTACTAAAACACTGAAGTAGAACAGAATGAAAAATAGTGGTACCCAGCCTTTAGGAATGCTACCTCTTAAAAATTAGAAAGTTTTAATACCACAGTTACTCCTCTTTTCTTTCATGAAAGAAGCAGAGAGATGTGGGTAAGGAGTTAGAGACGTTAAAATCTGAGTGGGAACTCAGTTCTTTCTCCTCTTGGTAGAATGATTTCCCCACATACTGGCCCATTCTCAATTCATCCATTTCAAATATTTTAGTTGCATACAAACAGTTAAAAACTTGAATCACCAGTGTGTAGACATGAATGGAAATCAAAAATCTTCAAAAAGAAGGGGAGAATGGTCACATGACTACCATACATCTACTATTGAGCACAGGTTCCTTTCTTAGGGAAAAATATAAAAAAAATTAAAGTTCTATTTCACACATTTTTACAACAATACAAAGGAATAAAGTATCTCTAACAAAACTGATATAATTCTTTGGTAATAATAAAACACAAAATGAGGAATTTTCAACAACATATTTAAACTGTATTATAACTAAAAACCTTCTAACTTTTCTCAGAAGAGAGGACTCTCAGGTTTCAGGCTTTGGGGATGAGGTGAACAGAGCTTCCAATGGAAGAGAATATACAACAGAACAGAGATAATGAAACTTGAGCAAGACTGAGTTTTACTGCCAAGAGACAATACAGAATAAAAGAAGAGAACCAGTAGTGCAACCCAAAACATAAAGTTTTGAATAGCTGGAGATGAAGAGGAGTCAAAAGAAGAAAAACAAAAAGAAAACTACAAATGGTAAGGTGAGTATCACGAGTGTTGAAATGGAAGTCAAAAGGGAAGAGTTAAAAGCTTTGCCATCAAAAGGAAAGCAAAGGGACTTCCCTGGTGGTCCAGTGGTTAAGACTCTGAGCTTCTACTGCAGGGGGTGTAGGTTCGATCCCTGGTTGGGGAACTAAGATCCTTTATATGTCTCAGCACAGCCAAATAAAAAAATTTTTTTAAATAAATAAATGTAAAGTAAATATCTGAAAGCAATTTGATATTATAAACCTAACTTAGAAGGCATTTTAGTTTTGTTAAACTGTTTATAGTAAGCCAGGATGCTAGTTTTTAATATTTTTATTTTAGGATGAATTATATAATTATTTCCTTAAGTATTCATATTAAACTAAACTCTAAAAACAATAAATTTATAGTTAATTTTAATAATATGTATCAAACACTAGTGATAACTTCTTCTGCATTCATTACATAACATTATTTCCACAAGGTACCAATAAAGGCTTACTGTTAATGAGAAAAAAAAAGTCAGGAAAAATTGATCCAAATTATTACATCCAAGTCTTCTGAGTTTTACCCATAGATTTGTTTTCAGAGTTTTTGATAGATGTGAGGCAATTATTTTATTGTGTTTTCTTTACATCTGTGAACTCCCAAGTTCACAAATTAGAAGGCTTATTCTTGTGACTTGTGCTAGTATCCAGGTTTCCGCTTTTACCTAATGATGACATTCTCTTTTTTTTTTAATTGTCGTAAGTCCTGAATTTGACATTGATTAGGTAATACTATTGTATTTCATTTATTTTACTCATCCACATAGTAGTTAAAACAAACAGTAGATACTCATGAAAAGTTATTTTTTTTTAATAAAAATGTATTATTATGTGACAAGAAATACAGAGAGTGAAAACATGTCAGAGCATACCATGGAAATGTACTCAGCAAAATTCAGAACCTGGAAACTTACGTGGAAACTTTAAAGACAGATGGCTCAGTTTCTTTACAAAGAAACTATAAGAAACAAAGTGTAACCACAGATCAAGAGACTTAAGACTAAATGTAATGCCAAAATTTAAAAAAAAAAGAAAAGAGAGACTCAAAATTCATATCAACTGAATGCAATGTGTGGCCCTTGTCTTGATACAGACCTGAGAAAGTATGTAATACTATATTTGTTAATACTAGGGTACTTTAACTTTGATCGGATATTTGATTATGAAGGAATAATAGTTATTAAGTGTGAAACTAATTTTAAAGTTGTGTTTTAAAGCAAAAACCTTTGTCTTCTAGGTATATAAACTGAAATATTTACAGATGACATAATATCATTGAGGTGTGTTTCAAGATAGTTGCTGGAGGGGGTGGGTATGATAGCCCTAGGGTCATCTAGATGAAAAATTGCCTATAAACTGATGGCTGTTGTAGCTGAGTGACAGATACTCTGATTTTCTGTACACATGAAATGTTATATATAAGAAATTTAAACAGTTATATTCTGGGAATAACATGTAGTTTGGCATGACAAAAAAACAATGCATGTGGAAAAATGATAAGCAATTAAGACAGAAAGGTAATGGGTTAGATTATCAAGTGTTGTAAGTTATGCTAAAATATCTGGAGTTCATGCTAAACTGAAATAGGGAATCAGTAATTGATTACATACAGAGAAGTAATGCTGCTGCTGCTGCGTCACTTCAGTCGTGTCCGACTCTGTGTGACCCCATAGACGGCAGCCCACCAGGCTCCCCCGTGCCTGGGATTCTCCAGGCAAGAACACTGGAGTGGGTTGCCATTTCCTTCTCCAATGCATGAAAGTGAAAAGTGAAAGGGAAGTTGCTCAGTCGTGTCCAACTCTTCGCAACCCCGTGGACCGCAGCCTACCAGGCTCCTCTGTCCATGGGATTTTCCAGGCAAGAGTACTGGAGTGGGGTGCTGTCGCCTACAGAGAAGTAATAGGACCAGATTTTTACATTTAGGGTTGCTAAGTGGTTTCAATAAAAATATCAAATATTTCATGAAAACTTTTTTGTTTACAAAAAGGTTATACATGATATAAAAACAAATAATATTTAACCTATTTTACATTAGTTTGCGTTGCTTTTTCAATGCCATATTGTTCAAAACTTCGTCTTTTTGTTTCCAAACAAAATTATATCTTAAACACATTAAACCACAAAATTTCATCAAGTTCCTTACTGACAACATTAAATATACTGAATTCATCAGTCCATAAATTACTAATGACACTAAAAGCTGTTCTCAGCATAATGTTGTGATGAAAGCAAAGCGCTTTGGATTCAGCCAGCCCTGCGTCCCAGTTTCATCATCTGTAAAATGGGAATAATAACAGTGTCTACCTTCTAGGGCTATGGTAATGCTAGTAGAGTGCTTAGTGTGGCATCTGGCACACAAATACTCAGAAAGGTCAGCTACTGCTGTTACTGCTGTAATGCGATATTGTGCCCACCTCACTGCATCACCGTATCAGGCTTTACTGGGATGACAGCATGTCTCACAACTAACTGGTACTGTTACCTTTGATCCCTTGGTTAAAGTAATGTCTGCCATGACTATCATAAATTTCTCCTTTTATAATTATTAAGTATCTTATCAGACTATGCAAATATCTTGCCTCTCGTAAATATTTGCCTAGTTATTTTAGCTAACACTGATGACTCCTGCCTTTAACAATTGTTATTACTGTGGTTATTTGCCTAATGGAAAATATTTATTTCCATCACTCCTTTCACATCTTCAACTGGAATTCTACTACAAACGAACGTTGCCTCTTCTCTTTATCTATTCATTCAGTCATTCACTTATTCAATTATTTATACCTGCATAGACTCATGGACTGGTATAGACTTATTTTATTCTATGGGTTATAATCTGATAACATGATTATTTGTTATTCAGATTTTTCCAGCTTTGACCATTTAGAGCTCCTTCAAGTTGGTTCCTAAGCTGTGTTTACCAGCACCATATTTTGAATACTTCTTTACTTTTTGGCACTGTAAGATATTTCAGGTTACTGGTAAGAATAGTTTAACCAAGTGGTTGAGGTAGAAGCCATATTACAGTAGATTAAGAAGTAAATGGGAAGAAAGTGACAGTGTTAAATACTTTTCTTAAATAAATGAAGGGAAAATGGCAGGCTACAGTGGAATTGCAAACTTGGGGTGTTTACTGTATAAGAGAGAGAAAAAGAAATTAGAGAATGAGTTTCAGCACAAGTACAAAATTTAAAGCCCTTTCCATAAAAGCAACTCAAAATTATCATACCACTAACAAAAAATTAAAATATTAGGGCTTCCCTGGTGGTTCAGTGGTTAAGAATCTGCCTGCCAGTGCAGGAGTTACGGTTTTGATCCTTGTTCCCAGGAAGATCCCACATGCCTTGAAGGAACTAAGCCTACTAAGCCCATGTGCCCCAACTACTGAAGCCAGTGCTCCACAACAAGAGAAGCACCACAATGAGAAGCCCAGGCACTGCAACTAGACAGTAAACCCCTGCTTGCCGCAACTAGAGAAAGCCCGTGAAGCAACAAAGACCCAGCACAGCCAAAAACGAAAATAAAGAAAATTATAAAAAAGAAGAAAATGAAAAAGAAACTCTATCAAAAAAATTAAAATATTATATATAAATATCACTTGGGTAAATAATACAAACTTCCCACAGCATCTCTTCTAAAATGCTTCTTGTTCAGTTGTTCAGTCATATCTGACTCTTTGCAACCCCATGGACTACAGCACACCAGGCTTCCCTGTCCTTCACCACGTCCCGGGGCTTGCTCAAACTCATGTCCATTGAGTCTGAGATGCCATCCAACCATCTTGTCCTCTGTCGTCCCCTTCTCCTCCTGCCTTCAATCTTTCCCAGCATCAGAGTCTTTTCTAATGAGTCAGTTTTTCACATCAGGTGGCCAAAGTATTGCAGCTTCAGCTTCAGCATCAGTCTTTACAATGAAGGTTCAAGACTGATTTCTTTTGGGACTAACTGGTTTGATCTCCTTGCAGTTCTAGGGACTCTCAAGAGTCTTCTCCAGCACCACAGTTCAAAAGCATCAGTTCTTCAGTGCTCTGCTTTCTTTATGGTCCAACTCTCACATCCATATATGACCACTGGAAAAACAATAGCTTTGACTAGACAGACCTTTCTTGGCAAAGTAATGTCTCTGCTTTTTAATATGCTGTCTAGGTTGGTCAGAGCTTTTCTTCCAAGAAGCAAGAGTCTTTTAATTTCATAGCTGCAGTCACCATCTGCAATTATTTTGGAGCCCAAGAAAATAAAGTCTGTCACTGTTTCCACTGTTTCCCCATCTATTTACCATAAGATTTCTTGAATATGTTAATTCAAAAATAATTTTCCTTCCCAAAACTTTTCACTATTTCTTATTTGACTTCACAATATTCCTATTAATAAAATTATTAAAATTAATCAAATATTAATTATTCCTAACTGCAGATGAAAAAGTTCAGGCATAGACAGGACAAATATATATCACACTGAAATAACAGCAAAGTTCAACTCTTCTGCTAAGTTACTGTCATAGATGACTACTGATCCAAAGTCCATAAAGCATTACATTTAAGACAATGAATGAGGACTCAGTAGACTTTCCAAAGCAGGAAATCCATTTGCTATTTTCTATTTCTTCCAGATAAAAAGAGAGACTGAAGTGTGGTAGAGGCAGTCAGACAAAACCCATGGGTGAAATACACTCTTACAGCCTCGAGAAAACCTGATACAGTAGAAGGGAAACAGCGTAAGCAAATTAACCACCACACAGTTGCATAATTTGGTGGACAACACTAATCATCACATTCTAAACTCTTTGGACAATATTTTCAAAGGTATTAATAAAATAAATACAAAGGGAAAAAAGAAACAACCCTCAAATCCTTAAAGAGGAGATTGAGAACCGGTTATGTTCAAAGACACTGGTTCTTTGTATATAAAGCATTATGAAAAATCAATTTTACTTTCAGAATTCTGAGATATTTAAAAAACTACTTGAACACTCAAGTAATTACTAACATAAATAAAAATGATGGTAAGGGGAGGCTAATTTAAATACATTTGCAATAAGGAAGAAATTTTAAATAAGGTATTTGAATTTGATTTACAGCTTTAGGCAAGAGAAAACCAAATATTGAAGAGTAGCTATATATAAAAAGTCAAAAGCATTTTAGAAATCACAAAATATATTTAATTTCATCATATTAAAATTTCATCTTGCAGAATGCAAAGGAAGTTGTGAGAGAAACTGCATTTCTGGATGTAACTCTAACCACAAGAGAAGTTATTTGTGGAAGTAGAAGTGATGGGAATTATATGAAAAAACTAAACATGACCTTTTCCACAACACGCTTAGGCATACTAGCTGTGTGTCATAAATGAAGGCCTTTTGATGTTAAAGAAAAAAAAGTATCATCATATGGCCTGAAACTTACAAAAGCACAAGACAGATCAATAAAGTCAGGAAATGGAGTTCAGCAAGTCAGGACTCAAAAATCAAATTCTAACAATTCAATAAGAAATGATTCTAACAAGGACAGATGTAGTGTATCTAAAAATACTGGTTGCAAACTTACCAGATTTCAAAACGCAGAGTATAAAAGACAGAATTAAGAAGAATATGAGAGGCACTGACCTGTAGGAATAGCGCTGGGAAGTTCACAATGACTTAAGGTTTTATAAATGATAAAGGGCAATTAAAAACGTTCCATTGACTGCTTTAAACAAGAAGGTTAGGATCTTGGGGACACAGTGTGGGAGGGTGGGATGGCTAGGAAAGGAAAATCAGGGAAGGAAGAGGGGACAGATGCAAGAGAACATAATTCTTCAAGTATTACTACACTCATGTCCATACTAAGTTTCAAAGCGAGTAATATTTAGATTCATGAAGGGTTTAACTCCAACGCTAGGTCTGAACCTGGCAGAAATCATGCTACATTTCTTTTAGGAACAGGAAGGAGCAAACCTATGCATGTCAACTGAGATCTTCCAAAATCTAACAGAATCTACCTCCTCAGCTTGCACATAGCCCCTCCAAATGAGTGAATATTTTCAGCTTAAATCTGTGATCTGGTCAATCTTCTGGGTTCCTCTAGCCTTTCAATTCAGCTTAAGATCTCTTCAGCAAACCTACCATTAATTCTTAATTAGCCTCCCTCTCAGATCATACTCAAAAATGCTGATGAAAAAAATCTTAAAAGGCCAAATCTATAAATGGGTATTCTTGTGAGCATGCGTGTACATGCACACACACACATATACAAACACTACCACCTACTTAAAATAAAAAGGCAGGGAGAGAAAAAGTATGTTCAACAGTTCATGTGAAAAATACCAGGAAATTTTAGCTCACTGTAAACTAAATGATATGGTATAATGAGCTTGCCAAAAAAGTAAATGCAATCTTAGACTGCACAAACAGGAAAGAAGTATAATGAACAAGGGAGGTGATAATTATAGTATACTCTAGTCTCACCAAAAGAAATGTATTCTGTTTGGAGTTTAAGAGGAACACAGACTAGATCACTCATTTAAGACATATTATTTGAGTACATACTACCTACCAGACATGCTGTTTAAATACCAGGAATAAAACAGTAAGCAAGATAAAGCCCCTGATCTAATGGAGCTAACATTTTAGAGAAGGAGATAAGCAATTAGGGGAAAAAAAATCAGGTAAGGGTAACGGCTATGCCAAGAATGAAAACAGGATGATGGGATTAAAACTGATGGGGTGACTATTTTAAAATGGACTCAAGGAAAGTCTAACTGAGGAGACCACTTATACTGAAATCTGAATGAAAAGAAAGAATTAGCAATGCAAAGATCTGAGGAAAGATGAATCAAATTATTCTAAGCAGCTTTGAAAAACTAGCAACAAAGCACAAAACCCAACATTCTGATTTTTATCTTTTAAAAATCCAAGTTTCCCTATTGGATAACATTTTGCACCAACTATACTATCCTTTCCAGTCTGTACTTCTGGAGACCACTCCATGCAAGAGAACCTCAATTCTTCTTCAGATCTTATCTGTTCAGGTCCTGCAGTTTTAAGCTGGTTCCTTCTAATAATTAGCCATCACTATTTTCAATGGTCTGATTTTCAGAGTCAGGATTTTTAACTATGAACTAAAATCTCATTACAACCCATCAGTTCAGGGGCTAGCCATTAACATTCTTTATAAATGTAGTGGACTAGTGTTTTCAGAAACACTGGTTACAGCTTAACACACACACACACCCCTACATATATACATTGATAAACATTAAAAAACACACCTATGCTGGGTCACAGTAAAAATTTTTGAAATACACAGTTCTAAGAGGTTAATGAACGTTTCAATTTTATTTCATAGGGGTTCAACGCAGACTCTTCACTTAGGGTTGGAGGGCTTTGAGTCACCTGGTATTAGTCTACCTGGAGGATGGGATCAACCACATTGGGCAATTAGTTAATCAATCAAAGAGAGAAACAGTTATAGCTATTTAATGGATGTAATAAAAATAAAAACTCTGACCCTGAAGCTCATGTGAGCATCGCTGATTAACAATATCCAATGCATACTGCCACACATCCAACAAAGGTGGGACCACCAAAGAGAGCGCTTTGTTTGAAACCCTCTGAAGCTGCCTATGCATCCCTTCTTTCGACAAGTTTTAACCCACAACCACAGTCCATGTGGTCACAAAGAGTCAGACAAGACTGACACACACATACACACACACAACCTATAACCTCCCCTGTAATAAACTGTAACCATAAGTATAACAGTTCTTCAGCGAGTTCTGCTAGCCTATTATTTAAACTAAGGGTGGTTCTGGGAACCTCCAGAATGTGTAGATGGTGTCAGAAGTAAAGGCAGAGGCTTCCTTGGCGGCTCAGTGGTAAAGAATCCGCCTGCCAATGAAGGAGACTCGGGTTTGATCCCTGATCTGGGAATATCCCACATGCTGCAGAGCAACTAAGCCCACGCACCACAACTACTGAGCCTGTGCCTAGAGCCCAGGAGCCCTAAGTGCTGAGCGCACACGCCCCAAAGACTGAAGAGCGAGCATCCTAGAGCCCACGCGCTTCATCAAGCCACCGCACTGAGGAAGGCCATGCACTACAACTACAGAGGAGGCCCTGCTCTCCACAGCCAGAGAAAAGCAGTAATGACGGCACAACAGTAACAACCCGGCAAAACCAAAAATTAAAAATAAATAAACTATTTTTTTTTAATTAGAAGAAAAAATGAAGGCAGTCTCGGGACTATGTTAGCTTTGCAGTTTATTTAACTCGTGAGTAATACTCTTAAATGAAAACAAAAGTTTGATGAGAAAAATGAAGAGATCTTGATCTGACAACTATCTTCAAATGTTAACCTACTGCAAAGATTTTCAAGTTTTTCTAAGATGTGTAAAACTAACAATGATTCCATTCTATTAAAGGCCTATCTATATGAAACCTGGACTGAGAAAACTGTTTCCTTAAATATTCCTATGCAAATCTTAAAATTAAAAAAATTTGTACATAAGAAAATATCAATATGCCAAGAAACTCAGTAAAGAATACAGTAGATTTAGCTGTTTTTACAATTACATATAAATCTGCAATTATCTCAAGATAAAAATGTTTAATTAAAGAAGATAACTTAGGCTTTCCTAAGAGCTCAGAGACAGTCTCCTTCTGGCCTTGAAGAAACAAGCTGCTGAGTCCTACAGCTGCAAGGAAATGAATTCTGCCAACAATCCCGTGAGCTTAGAAGAGGGTGTGAGTCTTCTATGAGATCACAGCCCCAGTGGACTCACTGGATACAGTCTTATAAGACCCTAAGCAGAGACACCAGCTAAGCTGTGCCTGGACATCTGACCCAAGGAAACTATGAGATAATAAATGGACGCTATTTTAAATTACTAAATATGTGGTTGATCTGGCACTAAATTCACACACCCTACAACTGAACATTTACTCCTGGGTACACACTCCACATAAATACACAGAAAGTTCAATCACAGGCAAAACTAATCTATGAACATGTAAGTCAAAATAGTGATTACCTTTAGGATGAGGGCAAGCAAGACTAGTAGGAGGCCTAAGGAGATTTTTAGGATTGTGATAATGTTCAATTTATTGATCTGGATTGGTGAAGTAGATGATGATGAGTCTCTGAAAATTTACCAAACTATTTACTTATAATTTGTGTACTTTTCTGTATGTTACACAACAACAAATTAAAAGGCTACAACTCTGAAAGTGCCTACTATTTAATCTTACTATCATTAATCTAAGTAAATAACACCCAGATATTTAAGAAAAAAACCATCTGTTCTAATCCATTGATGCCTTGACACTAAAAACAAATTATTTTTCTTTACTCTGTTAGCATGGTATTTAGTGTTTTTTATCCAAATAAATAGTAAAAAGTAAAAAGGAAATATTATATATCTCCTCCAATACCAGGAGAAATCTATAAGATACTGAAAGACATCTAAGAGTTTACTTCAACCAATGTAATTAGTGATGGGGGAAGGCAAAGAAATTTTTTAAAACCTACAATCAAAATGTGAAGGTTTTAAACAGAAATAGGAGAAGGCAATGGCACCCCACTCCAGTACTCTTGCTTGGAAAACCCCATGGACAGAGAAGCCTGGCTGGCTGCAGTCCATGGGGTCGCTGAGTTGGACACGACTGAGCGACTTTACTTTCACTTTTCACTCTCATGCGTTGAAGGAAACGGCAACCTACTCCAGTGTTCTTGCCTGGAGAATCCCAGGGACAGGGGAGCCTGGTGGGCTGCCGTCTATGGGGTTGCACAGAGTCGGACACGACTGAAGCGACTTAGCAGCAGCAGCAGAATATTTTAAGTCTATAGTCATTTTAGATTGTTAGCATTTCTGAATAACATGATCATCTTCTTTTTCCAGTTATTATCTCCAATTTCCAAATACTGAAATACTTTTTTTTTTTAAGTTATATCAATAACCTTGAATTTACTGTTCTAGTTGTTTGGAGTGTCCTTTCTCTAAAAGGTAGCCAAGCAAACATCTTATTCAAAATTCAGTGTAGATATCAATCATTTTTACAACATGTAATTTTACTGCTATGTTTGCCAAAGCATATTGTAGTTATTTAGAAGTCAAGGTCATATTTGATTTATACCTCTAAAACCTAGCCAGCTTTGGTACAGTTGCATCATCTATGCAATGAGGATAATCACAGTATCTATAGCTATGACAAACCTATACAGTATATTAAAAAGCAAAAACATCACTTTGCTGACAAAGGTCCATATATAGTCAAAGCTATCATGTACCAATGTGAGAGGTGGACCATAAAGAAGGCTGAGAGCCAAAGAATTAACGCTTTCGAACTGTGGTGTTAGAGAAGACTCTTGAGAGTCCTGTGAACTACAAGGAGATCCAACCAGTCAATCCTAAAGGAAATCAATCCGAATATTCATTGGAAGGACTGATGCCAAAGCTGAAGCTCCAATACAGTGGCCACCTGATGCAAAGAGTTAACTCATTGGAAAAGACCCTGTTGGTGGAAAAGACTGACAGCAGAAGGGGATGACAGAGAATGAGATGGTTGGATGGCATCACCGATTCAGTGGACATGAGCTTGAGCAAACTCCAGGAGATGGTGAAGGACAGGGAAGCCTGGCATGCTGCAACCATGAAGTCACAAAGAGTCAGACACAGCTGAGCGACTGAACAACACAATGCCCATGTATGCAATCCAGAAAGATTTTACAGATGAGCCTGTTTGCAGGGCAGGAATAGACACACAGATGTAGAGAACAGACATGTGGAAATGGGGGGAAAGGGTGGGCGAGACAAATATTGGGACAGGAGGACTGACATATAAACACGACTGTGTGTAAAACAGACCGCTGGTGGGAACCTCTGTACAGCACAGCGAGCTCAGCTTGGTGCTCTGTGGTGACTGAGATGGGTGGGATGGGGCAGTGGGAAGTGGGTTCAAGAGAGAGTGGATATGCATATACATATACCTGCTTTACCTGATAGTAAAGCAATTATACTGCAATTCTTTAAAAAATAAGAAAAAAACATTCATTTCTATTTTTTTATCTTTTCAACCTTAAGAGAGATTTCAAATAAATAAGGCAAATATGAATATATATTTAATCTCATTTCATGAAGATTAGCTTATTTTCTCTATGTTAAAAATAGTGTGTAATTAACCATTAACAATAAAAAGAAAATAGTGACTCTGGAGTTAGGCAATCTTGGGTTTAAAACTTCTTTCTGTTACATATCAGCCATGTAACTTTGGGCAAGTTTGTTAATCTTTCCAAACTATAGTGCCCTCATCCATAAAATGTGTATAATACTGGCACCAGCTAAAGATTGTGTCCAGTATTAAAACAAGCTAATTCATGCAGTGTATAGTGTGATAATTGGCTATAATATTTTTTGAGTGCCTATTTCTTAAGCTCTTTACAAATATTATCCTATTTAATCTTACATGTATCAGTCACTAAAAGAGACAGCTACAGAACTAAAAGTGTTTGTATACATGATTTGTGGTTCAATTGTTTTGTCTTTTTAAGGAAAAGGAAACATTTTATTTTAATGAATGAGTGATACAGTAGTGAGAGATTTGGGAAGTTATGGTGTCACGTACAAGGCTTTGAGTGCCAGGCTAAGTGAAGACGTTGGGCAGAAAAAATTATGATAAAAGCTATACCAGATTAACCTAGCACAAAAGTGGAACAAAGCAGAGGCAGTAATTTAGGGGAGGTACATCTAAGTTTTCAGCCCTCACTGCCCATCTGTAAAGAGGTCTACATTCAAATGAAAACTCAAACTAGATTTAAGAAGGTATGTATTTGGGGAGTATCTTCTACAAAGTGATACAAGAAGGCTTGGGATACCATAAAATAAAAGAAGTAGAAAATATAGAGTGAGAAGCTAAGAGAGCTTTAGACAGAATCTTGGAGAATCTGGATCAGTGTGCAGGAGAAAAAAGAACCACCAAGAAATTGGAGAAAGAATAATCAGCCTAAGACTTTGTAGTGAAACAGATCCATAGAATCCATATGGATTCCTAAATTCAGATCTCTGAATCCACAGAAACAGATCCCAGAAAAAGTGATGAGCCTCAGAAATGCAGATGACACCATCCTTATGGCAGAAAGTGAAGAGGAACTAAAAAGTCTCTTGATAAAAGTGAAAGAGGAGGGTGAAAAAGTTGGCTTAAAGCGTAACATTCAGAAAATGAAGATCATGGCATCTGGTCCCATCACTTCATGGGAAATAGATGGGGAAATAGTGGAAACAGTGTCAGATTTTATTTTGGGGGGCTCCAAAATCACTGCAGATGGTGATTGCAGCCATGAAATTAAAAGATGCTTACTCCCTGTAAGGAAAGTTATGACCAACCTAGATAGCATATTCAAAAGCAGAGACATTACTTTGCCGACTAAGGTCTGTCTAGTCAAGGCTACGGTTTTTCCAGGGGTCATGTATGGATGAGAGAGTTGGTCTGTGAAGAAAGCTGAGTGCCGAAGAATTGATGCTTTTGAACTGTGGTGTTGGAGAAGACTCTTGATTGAGAGTCCCTTTTACTGCAAGGAGATCCAACCAGTCCATTCTGAAGGAGACCAGCCCTGGGATTTCTTTGGCAGGGATGATGCTAAAGCTGAAACTCCAGTACTTTGGCCACCTCCTGCAAAGAGTTGACTCATTGGAAAAGACTCTGATGCTGGGAGGGATTGGGGGCAGGAGGGGAAGGGGACGACAGAGGATGAGATGGTTGGATGGCATCACTGACTCGATGGACATGAGTCTGAGTGAACTCCGGGAGCTGGTGATGGACAGGGAGGCCTGGCATGCTGCAATTCATGGGGTCGCAAAGAGTTGGACACGACTGTGCGACTGAAGTGAACTGAACAGTGTCAAAAACTGAGTAGCTATGAGAAGTAATTGGTATAACCCTTACTCTACATTTCAAGAAGTCTAGATGGTTTACTCTCACCAGAAGTACTGTCATCTATATTTTTGCCTTACTATATCACTCAAACAGTTTTCAAGTATTTATAATCTCTCATTCTTCTCTTCCCTTAAAAGAAATCTAAGAGATTGCAGTAACTCACTTGTTTTCCTCAAATTATGTAAATCCCTTTCCTTCATCCCAATTTTAGCCACCGTTTTCTCTGAAGGAAAAAGTAAATTTAGAAGGCACATTAAAACAAAGGGGAAAGTAATTAATTTTTAAAATGTCAGAGAGAATTCATAGCTACTTACAGACGACTGTTCCTCAAAGAACATCCGGCAACAAGAAAATATATAAAATTTGTATGTCAGGATAATTTAAATTGGTATGCCAGGATTAGTTTAAAAAAATTTGTCATAATATGGATGTGAGGGTTGGACTGTAAAGAAAGCTGAGCGCCAAAAAATTGATGCTTTTGAACTGTGGTGTTGGAGAAGACTCTCAACAGACTCTTGAGTCTGTTGCACTGCAAGGAGACCCAACCAGTCCATCCTAAAGGAAATCAGCCCTGAATATTCATTGGATGGACTGATGCCAAAGCTGAAACTCCAATACTCTGGCCACCTGATGCAAAGATCTGACTCACTGGAAAAGACCCTGATGCTGGGAAAGATTAAAGGCAGAAGGAGAAGGGGACGACAGGGGATGAGATGGTTGGATGGCATCACCGACTCGATGCACATTGAGTTTGAGTATGCTCCAGGAGTTAGTGATGGAAGGGAAGCCTGGCGTGCTGCAGTCCATAGGATTGTGAAGAGTTGGACACGACTAAGTGACTGAACTAACTGATCTTCGGTGTGATAATGGTTGTATTTAAAAACCTATCTCTCATTCTTTAGGAGATTTTAACATGAAGTATTGAGAGGTAAAGTGTTGTGAGGACTGGAATTTACTTTCAAATCATACCACCCCAAACAAAATCTATGTACTTATCTATAAATAGAGAAAAAAAGGCAAAATATTAATACCTACTGAAATGAAAGAACATTTATTTACTATTTTTATTTATTTACTTCATTTTATTTGTTTTTGGATACTGAATATTTTTCATTAGAAAATAACTTGTCCTAATCCACTACCATACTAACAATTCATTGACTGGAACACATATGTATTAATAGGACAATTTCACTTTAATCCCAAGAATACTGACAGCTTTGTTTTTAAGAAAATTTTAAAACTATACAGTCTACAAACTCTTAATTCACAAACCAACTATACTTGAATTGACAGATATAAAGCCCAAGGTATGGCTAATGATAAAGATTTCCTTAAAGAGAAAATCTTTCTCTTGGTCTTAGACAAGCTAACTACCTACATCCCTCACTAACTTACCAGCTCTCACCAACAAACGTCACACGTCTGTGTCATTGCTTGTAAGGAAAACATCTTTCTTTACATCAGGCAAGAGAAGTCCCTCTTTGAGCTGCACAGTTTAGAGGGTTTGATTCCTGTCTCACACCCCTCCTCAAGGCCAAAACAATGTACTACTTTCTTCCCTCTTCTAGAACATGCTCCAGGTATATAGGAATTCCCTGCCTAAAACAGTTTCACACTCACTTGCAGAGCTCACCTGGGTCTATTCCCTAGGTTTGTTCTCTCAAGGAAGTCCTTGTTTGGCAAGGAATGCTTTGTATGGCAAGGGTAGAGAGATGGGAAGAGTGAAGGGGAGCCTGGATATGCAGGCTGAAAAGTCCACATTGTGTTCGCGAGGCCACCTGAAATACAAGATAGCGACAGGAGTGGCAAGAGAAGTAGAATGATCCATTTCTGCCATATTCTGGGGTGGAACTCCACAGGGCCCAAGGATTCTATTTTCAAACAAATGCTTCTATTTCTCAAAGAAGAACAGAACATATTCAACAATTTATTGACTTCACAACTTCAAATATTTTGACATACAATTTAAGAGCTTACATTTGTACTCCTTCCCTGGGACTCACAAATTTTAGGGGCAAGCCAGCATAAAAATGAGTTAAGAAATAGTTACATAAGAAAGTAGAGGAGTGTAAAAAAATGTTATGTAAGAAAAAGAACAATAAAAGGAAACAGAATCAGATTTTAGATTATGCCACTAAAAAGTTATGCAGACTGTATATTTGGGCTTCAGTTTCTATAACTATAAAATTTTTAAAAGTTGATTAATAATTAAAGGTCTTTCTAGGTATAATATTTTTTGAAAATCCTTGAAGCAAGGAATCATTATCAAATAATAAGCTGACTTTACAATTTACAGGGCACTTTCAAATTTACTGTCACATTTATTAATCAAAAATGTTAGAAAAAATATACAGCCACATACTACAGATGCGAAAGGTTACCTAAGATGACTATGACAGTAGATAACAGGGCTAGGCCTCCAGCCCAGGCCTCGTCACTACAAAGTCAGTGCTACCCCTACTCTATCAGAGAGACTAACGTGCAAAACCAGCCTGCAAAATATTTATACTCTGACAATGGGACTGAGAAATACATGAGAGAGACCAAGAACAGAAAAACTAACTTATCTTCTTCATAAATAGCTCATTTGTCTGGTGACAAAAATTCATGAATTAAACTTTCTAGGAATTACGGCTAAATTCAGTAAGAGATATAACCACATGAGTAATATTAAGAAAGTGCTGAAAGAGTAAGATACAAAGGAACAGAGTCAAGCCAAAAAAGAAAAGAAAGAAAGTAAAAAACAGCAGTTTTACAAGATAAAATACAACACTTTGGAAATCAGATTATTTGATTAAAAAAAAAAAAAAAGTACTATTCCCTGCAGTACTATAATATCTAAGATGCTTATGAATTTAACCTGGAATTATATAAGATTATTTTATAATAATTATTATGTAAATAATTATTTAAACAACTAAGCAAACTACTGCATTATGTATTACAAAATCATGAATTATTTACCTTTTCTCTCTCTTTTTTTGGAGGGGTGGTGAGTGAGACTTGTTCCCCAACCAGGGATGGAACTCAGGCCCTTGGCAAGGACAGCACAGAACCCTAACCACTGGACTTCCAGGGGATTCCCTCTTTATCTTTTCTCACTATCTAGTTTTCTCAAACCTGTATTTGTCTTTGCTCTGTGACTTATAAACTGTGATACCTTGAGTTTTAGTTTTTTTTTACTTACAAATTAAGGTGCCATAATGAAGAGTAGAATAAAATGTGATGACATATAAAAATGTATCCAACACTATCTGTATGACCCTGAACAAGCTATATAATTATTCTGAACTTCAAGTCAGTATCTGTAAAAAGAGTAGATGATAAGATCTACCTCAGAGTTGTTCTGACAATTAAATGAAAAAAAATATGTAAAGACATGATCTTTTAAGTATAACTGCTCAATGTTTATTGGCTACTTGTATTTTTATTATTATTCATAACTGTATAAATTATCAAAGGAAAGTCTGTACATTTACCTTGATATTCTAGGAATCTAATTATACACACACACACAATAATTTATCTACAAAGATACTCGTTATACTACACAAGGCAAACTGGGTACATAAATCATACTACTTCTATATTATAAATTACTATATAGTCATTAAATGGTGTTTTAAGTCCTCCAATTAAAGCCAAGATGGAGTAATAGGAACTGGATTTATCCTCACACTTCACCGAAAAACCAAACGCAATATATGCAGCTATCATTTCTAGATGGTGGATATCAGGCAACTCCTGGCAGTAACCCCTGAGAGAAGGGGAACAATAAGCCAAGGCTGACTATTAGCCTGCTTTATGCTGCAGAACAGGGAGATCAGGGAGTCAGGTGGAATCTCACAGCCTGAGTTGAGGAGACAGAGCTGAAAGTTCAGCTACCTACTAGTTCAGCTAAAGTTCAAAGCGACTAGTTTGCAGGGGAACATTCTGCAGCAGAGAGAGAACTTCACAGGGAGAGACCTCTGGAGATCTTCAGAAGGTATCATCCCAAGACTTTAGATGAGTACTGATCAATACTACCATTTTGTGAAGTTCCCCAAGGCCCAAAACAAGCCACCTGAAAGGAACTGAGCTCTCACACTAAGGCCAGGGATGGTCCACCTTCCCATCAGCCAGAGTGGAAACTTTTCTATTTCACAAGGCATTGGAAAGAGAATTCACAATGCTATTATTGTGTCAGTTGTGGGGGAAAATTAGTTCTAAAGACTGTCCATCCAAACAAAGCTTGAAAACAGATCTTATAAAGATAAACCAATTTTCAAGTAGCTTAACTCTATCCCAGAACAAAACTCAAGAATATTTATAGAAATGCAAAACTTTCCTAGCACTAAATGGTAAAATTCACAATGTCTGGCATCCATTCAAAAATTATCAGGCATGCAAAGTGGCAGGAAAATACAACCTACACTAAGGAAAGAAATCAATCAATAGAAGCAGGCTCAGAAATGGCACAGATAATAAATAAAGCAGACAAGGAAAAGTAACATAGTTAGTATAATTATATTTCAAATGTTCAGTAAATTAGAGGAAAGATTAAGCCTGCTAAGTATAGACATGGAAGACACAAAATGAGTGAAAATGAGATTTAAAAAATACATTGGCTGGAATTAACAGATTACACAACAAAAGAAAAGAGTAGTGAATACAAATTAATAAAAACTATCCAAATACAAAACAACAAAAATAAAATTCAAAACTAAAAACAAGGAAAAGCTAAAGAAAATACATACACACATATACACACGAGTGAGCTGTGGTACAACTTCAAGCAGCCTAATATACCTATATTTGAGAACAAAAACAAAAAAAATTTCAAAGAAAAATGTTCATGCTTGACAGAAAACTATAAGAACAGATCTAAAAAGCTCAACAAAACTCATGCATAAGAAACATGAAGACAATCACACCAAGTATCAGAATCAAACTGCTTAAAAATAATAAAAGAAGAAGATTTACAAAAATTAGCAGAGAACAAATATATGTTACACACAGAGGAACAAAGATAAGAATTACAGAAGTCTTCACATCAGAAAGCAAGGCAAAAACGAAGACAGCAGAGCAACATATTTAAAGGATAAAAAGAAAAACCACTGTCAACCTAGAAGTCTATATCCAGCAAAAATGTCTTTCAAAAACAAAGAGGAAATAGAACTTTTTAGAATCAAAAAATTAAAAGAATTCATGGATATCAGACCTGCACTACAAGAAATGTTAAATGAAGTCTTTCAAGCAGAAAAAAATGGTATCAGATGGAAACTTAGCATCTACAGGAAGAAATGAAGAATACTGGAAATGGTATACATTTAATTAAATGTAAAATATATTTTTTCTTATTTATAAAATTGTATTCAAAGATAAATGACTGCCTAAAGGAATATTAGTAGAAATTTAGTGTGGAGTTTATAACTTACATAGACAACAACAAAAGTACAAAGGCCAGGATGGTGGGAAATGGAAGTACTCTATGGTATCAGTCATATGTATTCATATTGAAGAGGTATATTGTAACTGAAGATAAACTGTGATAAGTCAAAGATGTATACCATTAATCTTAAAGCAACCACTAAAATAATAAAAAAAAAAGTACTAAACAGTACCTCACCAAAGGCTTACTTTACATGCCAGATGTCACTTTGTCACCTCTCAGGTCTAAATCTACACTTCATTGTCTGCACTACAATAAAGGAACTTGTACACATTTTTCTCTGCCAGTGGCACAATGTTAAGCTTTGCTAGCAGGGGGCACTGGAATGCAACTGGAAGATGATGGGGTCTCAAATCCTAGTTCCAGTGTATTGTCTTCAACAGGCTACAGAAGAATGCAGGAGCCAGACGGACAAAGAAATCATCCCATGTTTAACTTCCCAGGACACCTTTTTAGGCAGTTTCACAGGAAGTTTTGAGTCATAAAAACGTAGATGGGCATTGTCTCTGCATCTCCCTCAGTACCTCAAACAGCAGATTCCCAATCGTTGTTGTTCAGTCGCTCAGTCATGTCGGACTCTTTGCAGCCCCATGGACTGCAGCACACCAGGCTTCCCTGTCCTTCACCAAGTCCCGGAGCTTGCTCAAACTCATGTCCATCGAGTCGGTGATGCCATCCAACGATCTCATCCTCTGTTGACCCCTTCTCCTCCTGCCTTCAATCTTTCCCACCACTAGGGTCTTTTCCACTGAGTCATTTCTTAACATCAGGTGGCCAAAGTATTGGATCTTCAGCATCAGTCCTTCCAACGAATATTCATGACTGATTTCCTTTAGGATTGACTGGTTTGATCTTCCTGCAGTCCAAGAGACTCTCAAGAGTCTTCTCCAACACAATTCAAAAGCATCAATTCTTCGGCGCTCAGCCTTCTTTATGGTCCAACTCTCATATCTGTACATGATTACTGGAAAAACCATAGCTTTGACTATACATAGGACCTTCGCTGGCAAAGTAACGTCTCTGCTTTTTCATATGCTATCTAGGTTTGTCATAGTTTTTCTTCCAAGGAGAAAGTGTCTTTTAATTTCATGCTTGCAGTCACTATCTGCAGTGATTCTGGAGCCCAAGAAAATAAAGTCTGTCACTGTTTTCACTTCCCCAGCTATTTGTCATGAAGTGACAGGACCAGATGCCATGATCTTCATTTTTTGAATGCTGAGTTTTAAGCCAGATTTTTCACTCTCCTCCATCACCTTTATCAAGAGGCTCTAGTTTCTTGTCACTTTCTGCCATTAGGGTGGTATCATCTGCATATCTGAGGTTACTGATATTTCTCCTGGCAATCTTGATTCCAGTTTGAACTTCATTCAGCCTGGGATTTCGCATGATGTACTCTGCATAGAATTTAAATAAGCAGGGTGACTGTACACAGCCTTAATGTACTTCTTTCCCAATCTGGAATCAGTTCATTGTTCCACGTCCAGTTCTAAATGTTGCTTCTTGACCTGCATATGGGTATCTCAGGAGCCAAGTAAGGTGGTCTGGTATTCCCATCTCTAAGAATTTTCCACAGTTTGTTGTGATCCACACAGTCAAAGGCTTTAGCATAGTCAATAGAGCAGATGAAGACATTTTTCTGGAATTCCCTTGCTTTCTGTATGATCCAACAGATATTGGTAATTTGATCTGTTTCCTTTACCTTTTCTAAATCCAGCAGGCACATCTGGAAGTTCTCAACTCAAGTAGTGTTGAAGCCTAGCTTGAAGGATTTGAGCATTACGTTGCTAACATGTGAAGTGAGTGCAGTTCTGCAGCAGTTTGAACATTCTTTGGCATTGTCCTTCTTTGGGACTGGAATGAAAACTTTTTCAGTCCTGTGGCCACTGCTAAGTTTTCCAAATTTGCTGGCATATTGAGTGCCACACTTAAACAACATAATCTTTTAGGATTTTAAACAGCTCAGCTGGAATTCCATCACCTCCACTAACTTTGTTCATATGACAGGTGTCCAAAATATATTTACTGAATTCATAAGCAAATGAATGTCTTATAAACAAAGCTGTCTTAGAACTACATTAGTGCTTAGCATATAGTATGCTCTCAAAAATTTCTATCAACCTTATTAAAAAAAACTCAAACCCCTCTGTTCAACATGAGTTTAACCTACATCAAATACCAAGCAAGGACCACATCTTATTTCATACATAACATAGCACCACATGAAATAATAGATGGTGAGAAAGTACTTATGAAAGTGAATCAAAAATTTCTGGATCACAAGGTTCTAACACAAAAACCCAAATAAGAAATTACAAATAGTACTCATATCCATTACATTACATAGTATAAGCAAAGCAAACGAGCTCCTTAAAGAAATGGCTGATTCCAGCTCTGAGACAAAGCAATTAAATACACCTTCTTACACCAGAAAGTGGAAGTACTTTGAGACTAAAGAGGACACATTAGAAGGGCACAGGGTTGGCTTGCAAAGAGTCCCACTGGCAAAATATTCAAAAAGAATAATAAGGGTAATAGACTATAACATATTCAGTGTTTTTTAATCTATGGATCCAACTCTTTATAGCCAAATCCCACTTACTAATTAAAAAGGAGTGAAGGTAATTTTAGAAAGAAACAAAGTGTAGTAGCTCGGTCGTGTCTGACTCTTTGCGATCCCATGGACATCAGGCTCCTCCGTCCATGGGATTTTCTAGGCAAGAGTTCTGGAGTGGGTTGCCACTTCCTACTCCAGGGAATCTTCCCGACCCAGGCATCAAGCCCAGGTCTTCCGCATTATAGACAGACGCTTTACCATCTGAGCCACCAGGGAAGTCCGAAGGTAATTTTACTAGGTGATAAAACTTAGCATCACCAATAATGAGACAAACTCCTAATATGACCTAATATGACCCAAGAGAACTACATCTATGTGGCACCCTCACCAAGAAATGTTTAATTTGAAGTATGAAGAAACAATTAGATAAATACAGACAGGGTCTAGACTTTTTAACAAAATGGTGACACTGGAAAAGAACAACAAAAAGGCATGAAAACCCCTGTATTAGGATAAAGAATATTAACGAGACATAACTAAATGCAATGCCTGATCTTTGATTGGATCCTGTATTTTAAAATAAACATCTTTAAAAATTACTGTGATAATTAAAAGATATCTGAATTTTGGTCATATGATACTGTTATTGATGATTTTTTATTACATAGTAAAAGTAACTTTTATTTAAAATGAAAACAGAGTGAGAAGACAAATGAGGCAAGCAAAAAACTGATGAGTCTATGTGAATGGTACATGGATATCCACTCTCGTATCCTTTCAACTCCTAAGTTAGGAAAAGTAAATATTACTATAAACAGTTTAAAAAACTCATAATATTCATATTTCTGATATTGCTTAAGTTGACTGACAGTCATCTTTATTCTTGTAATATAACAAAAATACAGATTTGCAGGGGTAGCCTTAGAGGTCTCTTTGTATTTGTAATGTCACTACCCAGCACAGTACCTGATATACAAACAGCAGGTGCTCAATGAATATATTTGTTGTTTATGTTCTTATGAGTTGATGTGGTAGAAAACACAATGAATTTAAAGATTTTAGGTGGGAGGGGGGTTCAGGATTGGGAACACGTGTACACCTGTGGCGGATTCATGCTGAAGTATGGCAAAACCAATACAATATTGTAAAGTAAAAAAATTTTTAAAATAAATAAAGATTTTAGATAGATTACTTTCCCTCTTGATACCACAAGTACTTAATATGTAAACTCTGAGAAATAATACCAACTTATATATACCTCAGGTTATTACTAAAAAATTCAAACAATGTAAGTAAACCACTTAAAATATTATACAAATGTTTTATTATTTCTATTTCAAATTACATTCAACGTTTATTTACCACGTTATTTTTTAAAAATTACTTCTGAAAGTCTTACTTTCATTTGAGGTATTTAGAGGGAAAAAAATCCTAGGAAATTTATCTACAATGTAATCTTTTAAGTATAATGTATCTCTCAGTAACTAGTTATGTCTCTTTTGACAAAAAAGTAGTGCTAAAAGTTGAATCACATAGTTTTAAAATAAAAAAAAACAGTTTTGTAACATAATAGTTTGTAATAAAATTAAACAGATTAGAAGCTCAAAAGAAAAGGGCCTGCTTTCTTGACTCTGCCATTCACAAGAGCAGTTGGATATTATATGTACATACATTATAATACAGATATAAATGCATACAAGGATCAAGTAGGTAAGGATCAAGTAGGTACAAAATGACAAAATGTCATGTAACAAAGAGCTAATCTTAGAAACTTAGAGGAATACCTTCTTTAAATCGGATGGATCAAGGAAATGAATTGTTTATAATTATCACTCATTCAAAATCACTTAGCTGGAGAGCTGAGGAGTGCTAGAAACCTCTGTCAACTGAATCACAACTGAAAAGAGAACACCTCTGAAATTACAATACAGACCAATGGGAAAGTATGACTTAATTTTCAGTTTGAGTTGCTCACAGGCAAAGGACCATATCTGGCTCATTTTTGCAACCTCAGTGCCCAGCACAATCTCTTATACCTGGTAGATACCTAATAAATACCGAACAAACAGAAGCAGCAAAAACGCAACATTTCCAAAACACAGATGTTACACAAAATTCAGTCATTCACACATACACAGTTTATATCTACATTTGACAGATACAGTAAGTGTCCATTTTTTAACACTAGAAGTATGGTTAAAAACTTAAAATACATTGAAAGATGTACATACAAAAAAAAAAAAAATCCCCAAAACAAAACTGAGCAACTCAAAAAATATCAATACTTATAAAACATTAATTTTAAGTGCCTGGCCATTCTCATTTCTGATCACGCTTAAATACTATAGTGTTTAAACTATAAGAAGGAATGCTAGCCAGCTGTATGACAGAAAGCAAAATGACCTGTTTTTGCTTTTGCTTTTTTTCACCCTATTAGGATAGGGTGAAATATTATCTAGCTCTAAAATTCTATAATACTAGGAAATGTTCAACATAAACTCTTCAGGTACACAAGTGTACATTAATCTAGCAGGAAACTGCTTAAAGATTGGTTCTTAGCCCTTATTACCTCATAATAACTTTAAATGCAATATAATCCATAAAAATATTGAATCACTATGTTGTATACCTGAAATGAATATAATATTGCAAATAATATAAAACTTCAATACAAAAAAGACTACCCTGCTTTCATAATTTGTAAGGTATTACTTGCATAATAAATGTGCAAGTTATTATCTGCATAGTTGACTATAGTAAATTACCAGATTTTATTTAACTGAAAACTACAGTCTAAGCTTCCTATGTGCTTGCTTACCATCTCCTTCCATGAATTATTCGTAGCATATTGCATTAAAACATTTCTGTTGTTTAAAATCATTTCAGTCCAACTATCCAAATAAAGAAACCTGATCACTTGTATTTAAATATTCCAAAGTATTCATAGTATCATAACAGGAATAAAGTTTGATGGTTCAGTAGCCCCTAACATTTTTTTCAATTTCAGACATTAATAAGGATAAATGACTGAGAAGTTCTAAGGTATCTGGGAGTGCACCTCAATAAAATTAAGCTATACCTGTCTGTAACTTATATGATCAACTGCACTTCCATTTAAAAAAAATAGCAAGAAAGAGTAAAACACAGAAGCAAAAAAACTGAATACAATAAAACTCTGTTAGACCTACTTTGAAGTTTGGCTTGAATCTCATGCTCTTCACACACTGCACAAATCCACAAATTTCTCACCAACTGCTGCCTCTTCCCCACCCCTGGAATTCACTTCCTGTTCACCTCTCACCCTTAAGTATGCATGTCAGAAGTCAACAGCCTTAAAGCTACAACCAGAATGTCATTACTCAGTGCACAACTCAATTCCTCTAATACAATACAGTACAGTTTAATAATTAAGATATTTCAGAAGTAGCTAATATTACACAAATTTCCAGTCCAAAGAGAACATTTTAATCTAGAAGATTTGACAGAAATGTCAAAACGAAAAAAAAAAGTCCACTTCATCTGAAAAAACAAAACCCAACTGAACAGGAAATTCCTTCATAGAATTCTATTTTGTGTATTAGCTTAGACAACTAAGAATTTTGCAACTTCTTATAAGCAATAGCATACTAAGTGTATAAAGATGCAAATAAATTTTGATAAATAGAGGGATGTTACTTTATAAGAATTTAAATTATTCAATAAAACAATCTAAATACTACTTAGGCCATTTTTTTTCTCTTATTTTTGTCTGGGACATAAATGGAATGAAAATTTTAAAATTATTCATTATATGTTGGCTTTTTGATGTAGGAAAAGTTACCACTATTAAAAAAACCCCAAACCAAAAATAACTAGCAAAGACCTCAGGATCCTCTGAACTCAATGGGTATGAGCAAAGTACAGCAAATTCCTTGCTTTAGATTTACATTCAGTTTTAGGAAGTTTTCCACTTTGTTTTTTATTAGTAATTTCATTTACAGGAAAAATTAGTTGTGCTTCTAAGATTACTTTCAAATATCTAAAATTCTTACTTAAGTCAGGGTGATTCCTGGAGGTGTAACAATAATTATCACAAATTTGAACATATAAGACCTCCCTATAAAACTTTAAGAGTTTTTTCATCTTTTCTTAACTGATCATTCTACCACCATTACCATCACTCTTGGGTTGGGGGTTGGGAGAAAGCCATATAAAAAGTTTTGAAGCTTAATAGAACACACTTCCACTGTCTGGAAAATTTACCCATCTGTGATAAATAATTCCCAGGTATTCCTGGATAGCAGAGAACTTGTCACATGTCTTTACCCTTCTTCATTATTTACAATTGCCACTCAGGAGCTAAACAGGCAATATAAATAATACATCTCACAAAGAAACTCAAAATTACAACCACAGAATAGCTGAAAAGAACCTACCAATTTAGTCCATTTTCCACCTCTTGGCTTTCAGTGAAAGTGTTTTACTTCAAACTTCTTTACACTAATCTACTTTTCTGTGACTTCCACTTGGTAGATGCAATTCCGGCCTCTAAAGTCCTTCAAATATTTGAAGGTAATTATGAGGTTTACCTTTAGGGCATTTGTTATTATCATCTTAAACACAATCTTATTTTTAAAAAGTCAAAACACTTTTGGGAGCAATAGCTATTTCACTTTACTTTTGTTCTTTATTTTGGGGTTGTCTTTCCCTCTGATAACGAAAAAACTGTCAATATAGTCAGAATATACGAGATGAATGGTCTTCACTTAAAGACTCTAAAGCAAGTTTTTATCTCATCGGTAAGGTATATTTCTGAAGGGGTTGGGGGAGGGGGCAGGGTGAGAAGGGAGGAATCACTTAGCATATTATTGTTAAACATCACACTGCATTAATATACTCCAACATAAAGTGAAAGTAGTGAAGACCATATATAATGGAGCTAAATCTGATTTGAATCTAGTCAGGTGTGACTTTGGGTATATTAATTAACTTTTCTGTATCTCAGTTTTCGCAAATGGAAACTGAAGGAGTTAACTAACTCCAAATAAAAGGACTGCTGTGAAGGATCAATGTGTTAATAACATATTTTAAGTATTTAGAACAGTGTTGCCACAAACATAATGCTCTATCACAGGGCATAGTCTAATTTTTGCTTACTATCACATACCTACTTCAAATTGAACTATTACAGTAATAAACACAACAAAAATATAAAATATTTTAATTACCTTAACTCAGATTTTCCAGATCTCAATAACAGCTTTACTTTTATATCGCATTTTAGCAACCCTGGGCTTCCCAGGCACTAGTGGTAAAGAACCGGCTGGCCAATGAAGGCAGCAGACATAAGAGACACAGGTGCGATCCCTGGGTCAGGAAGAACCCCCTGGAGAAGGGAACGGCAACTCACTTCAGTATTTTTGCCTGGAGAATCCCATGGATAAGGGAGCCTGGCGGGCTACAGTCCATGGGGTTGCAAAGTTGGACACAACTGAAGTGACTTAGCACTCAGCGCCCTTAGCAAACTCAAGATGGCAAACTTTTAGCCATTCAAAATCATTTTCAGAAAAATATTTTACGACATGAAAAAATGCCTGCAACATATTAATCTGTTGCAAAATGTAACAATAATTTGTTACAAAAATACTAATTACAAAAAAGCAATTTGCCAAAGAGTATAAACTCTATGATCCCAACTTTGTTCTTAAAAATGCAAAAATACATAGGGAAGAGACAGACAGCAGATCTCACTGGAAACTTACAGAATGTCAATAATGGTATCTTCTTGTAGTGATATTACAAGTAATTCATTTTTCATCTGTTTTCTATGTTGTTCAATTTTTAAATAATAATTATATATTAAATTTTTTGTCAGAAAAGAAGCCCAATATTTTCTTCTTTATGTATTTGGCTGCACTGTGTAGCCTGTGGGATCTTAGTTCCTCAATCAGAGACGAACCCAGGCCCTTGGCAGTGAAAAGTGCAGAGTCTGGACCACTGGGGAATTTCCCCCAAATCCAGTATTTTAAAATGTGCCTTACACAGGCTGTTCAAATCTTTCCCTAAGTTTTTTTTAAAGCTTATAAAAAAGGCAGGTTTCCCTACCTTCAGGGAAAACTAAAAAAAAAAATTCAAGGTAGTAAATAAAGTTATAAATTCATCAGGATACAAAAGCCAACAAGGAATTATGTACAATTATATCCATCCTAAAATTCTATTTCCTATGCTGATAGCTATTTTAGCTATCCCACATATCTTTCACTGCTATAGAACATTTACAGTAAATTTAATTTACAAACTTTGAAAGATCACACAGTGCTCCATATAGTGTTCCCACTTAACAAATAATCAGACAAAAATGAAAGATTCTGTGTCACTAAAGAGCAGTATTTATCATAAAAAAGCAAGGAAAAATTTATGGTATTACTCAATATTCCTTTGCTCTAACAACCAGAGATGAAAATAAGTTAGTATTTTCTCTATTATGTTTTGTATTTACATTTAGAAATGCTTCCTGTAGCACCTCACTTTTCTTTTCTCTTTTTTAAATGGTAAAATTCTAGAGTCAATTATATAAGAAATTTTCTCAGCAATATTCAGTTTTTAGTGACTGACACAGATTCCAAGATTTTGAAATTATATCCACAAATACTCCACCTCAATAGGGGAATAAGAAAACGGAAGGCTTACAGATACTCTTTACATACTTAATATTCTCAGTGAAGCTTTCTAAAATTATAGAGTTGCCACCCATGAGTTTTCCAATGATAGATTAATGAATATCTTGTTTTGGCTATAACAATATGTGTCCTTTTAAAATTCTAATAAACCAAAAATTATGCCATTTTCTTAGTTTTATCTGTTAACTTCTATATACATAAATAACAATGCTAATTTAGTCCAAAATGAAATTATTGCATTTAAGCGAGAGACTTAAAAAAAACCCTAAGAAAAAATTTCTTTTCATAGAACTTGGGGAAAACTGTAATAATACAACATTTTGGCTATGTAGTAACCATAATCATTCAGAAAATGCCAAAAAATTCTGATAAAAGACTTATATATGCCCTGCCAAAATTTATCATCAATTATACATACTGAATAGTTTAATTTCACATATTGGGATATCTGACATAATTCTATACATATAAAATCTATATCCAATCCCTATTAACCATATCTTCTCTACCAATCCATGTCTTCTCTCCACCCCCACAATCAGAAAGTCACAACTCTAAGCCTTAACACAAAGAAATAATAGGAAACTTGAGAACAGACTTTCAGTAAATCAGATAAGTATTCAAAAACATTTGCCCTTTATCAGTTTTTAAACATGTAACAAAAAGAATAAGAAGTTAGCAAAATGAAACAAACACTGAAACAAGAAGATGAGTAGGTTTAAATAAAGCCTTATGAATGTATCAGTGTAGATAAGATGATTTATTAAAGGCTGATGGATTGGTGTGAAAAGAATTTCTCTCAGATAGCATTAAGGTTGAGTATTAGTATTAGATTTAGTATTAGCACTGGGGACTATTTTAGATTTTTATAATTATTCTCCATTCATTTCAAATCTACAGAAGAGAGTTTTCTTTTTAAAGTCAGTAGAACATGTTTAGGAAAATATGAATTTAAAAAATCCTTAGAAAAATAAAATTAAGGAAATAAGTTGATAAATTTCAGATTTAATAACTTCAATTATATGCTGGACAAATTAATTAGTCAAACTAGTCAGAAATATACATAAAAAGTGAATAGATGATCCTGGGTTTGATCAGTAGTTTTTCCCCAAGGTCCAAGATGCCTGACCCTCTTCCAGTAGAGGGAGCAAAATCATAATATTATATTCAGGCAACAAAAAGATGGGGAGAAAGAGAATTTATAAGTTGCTTTTAAATATCTTAAATCTATTTAGATAATTCAAAAGCTGTACTAAAATCATCATGACCCACAAAGCAAAAGATAAAGATTTTATCCTTTTCAGACACTTCAAAGTTTTGAAATAAAAAAATGGTCCGTAAATACTTAATTTCAAGAACCATGCTATATTTCATTGTCTACCAAATCTCACAGGTAAGCAAGGTATCAAAGCAATTTTATAAATCTTTAACAGCAAACTTTCAGAAAACTGATAAAATACTACATTAAATACACCAAAAGAATTTTAAAGTAATACATTCATATGACAAAAACTATAAAAAAGCAAAGGCAAGAAAAGCAATTGTGCTACCCTAAAACAATCTATTTCCTTTCAGTATTTTTCATAAGTATATTTCCAAACTGCTATGAAAAAAGTATAATTATAAAAACATTTGTTAAGTGCTTATTATATGCTAAGCATGTACTATATGCCAGGCACAGTTTTAAGCACTTTACATATTATAACTCACTTCATTCTTATCAAAGCCCTATTATTATCCCATATTTAAAGATGAAGCAAATGAGTGCACTGAAATTATTAACACTTAATAAGCAACATGAGCCTAGTTCTAACCCAAGTAGTGTGGTACCAGAGCCTGTACTCTTAACCACCTTACTGGGATCTTAATTTTGAATTATGCTTTTCCACCATTATTAACATATTATCAGTCTTCAAAGTCTTTTTAATGCCTACAGTAGTTCATCCAATATAGACATGATAATAAATTGTGTTGTTTCCAATTTTCCCTTTTAGATACAGCAAGAGAAATATCTTTGGGTTTATTACTTTTGCCATATTTGGGTTATTATAATAAAGTTTTTATACTTAAATATGCCATGTGCCACCAAATTGCTTTCCAAAATATCTATCAATTACAAAGCTATGTGAATTCCAATTTCACCATAAATTTGCCAATATTAAACATCAAATTAAAAAAATTTTTCTGATAAAAATGAAACCACACTGCAACTGAATTATTACTAAAGTTGCATATCATTCTGAATGTCAAGTTTACTGACTTCTTTTCTGAATTTCAGCTTTTACATTTTATTTAATTATCAACTAATGAGATCTCATCAATTATCAAATTATTTTTATAGGAATATTAACTCTATGTCCATTATATTGGCAATAAAACATTCCCAATCTATTGTTTTCCTTTTAATTATGGTTATTTTTTGGTTTTGATAATAAATCTTTCTGTCAAAGGCAATCATAACTGAAAGTTACAAAAGATGTCTTAATATCTTATAAAAGATATATTTTTTAAAAATCTAAATAATAGAAGTTTACTGCTTTGAGTAAATCAATGAAGGACTTTCAAATATAAGACTACTGAAACAATAACAATCTACGTCAAAATATGCACATTCACCTGAGAGAATTATTGAGTTTGAGAAATTCTGAGTATGTCTCATGTGAAATAAACTCAGTGAGTAAAACCCCCACGCTACCCCAAACCAAAATAAGAGTTACATACCTGTCGCTGTAAACACAGGCGATTTCTATCATGTAAATGCTGATGATTAGAAAGTGATGAATGCCAACTCCGAGCCTGATTGTGCAACTGAGTTTGAACCATATCAGAAGGCCGAGTTACAAGATGTGAAGTAAACTGCCGATCAAGGTCATGATCTAAAACATGACTTGAATTATCTTGCCCAAATGCTGACTCATCAAACTGGGGAAGGAGACCTTCTTGAAGGAGGTCTTCTGGGTCAAGTCCTGTGAATGGCTCAGTTTGAGATTCCACTTGATGAAGTAAATTCTCTTCCAAAGATGAAAAGCCATTAGTTTCTACATGATCACTGAAATGGCCCATTTGAGTTCCTGAGTCAACAGGATCCGGGAAGTTCATGTGCACAGGAGATAATTTTGAATTGTAATTACCCTGAGGATGTGATGAATGCAACATTTGGAAGTTATTTGAATTCAGAGATGTATTAGGATTTAGCATATGCTGAGTCGATTCTTGCTTGATTCCCCTATGAGGTGAAAAGGAATTACTCCCAGTAAAATCAGATAAAGTCTGATTTGTATGATTAGGTGCAAGAACTGCAGAGGGTTGAAGAAGACTATTTGGTGACACATGATTACTGGAAAAGGAATAATGTGAAGAAAACTGCTGTGAATTACTGACAGAACAAGAAGTCATATTTGGAGAAGGTCCATTAAAATTACCTTCTTGGTGACTGGTACACTTGAGGAAGTGTACTGAAGGGTTTGATGTTTGGGAAAATTGCTGCATCGAAAGGGACTGTTGTGAAGTAGATGCATTGTTCATTTGTGGTGGATGGTTAACACTGACTCTGTGTGGACCAGAAACATTAACATCCATAAAAGTTTTAGACTGACTAAGAGAATTTTGCCCTGGGTTCAGATTATTTCTGTTTTGTTGTGAGCGTAGCGAAGCGCACTGTGTTTGTTGTTCATTGGCCTGAAATAAGGCAAAGTCATGGTGTGCCACAAAGCTTTTAGTTTGATGCATAGAGTGAGAATGTCCTGGTTGGTGAAAAGGAGACCCATTTTGATTTGAAATGCTAGTAGCTGTCTGATGGCCCCACATAGGACTGCCATCTGCTACATCTGGAAACAAACCATTGGGTTGGTTCTGGGGGTGGATTGGAGAACAATTAAACTGAGAGTGTGGCGATAACACATGTTCAGCTGGGCTACCAAAAGACTGATTAACTTGGTGAAATTTCATTGAATCAAACGGATTTAACTGTTCATAATCAGTCATCTTCTGATGTGTTGGAGTACCTTGAACATGATTCAGTGAGTCTATGTGCAAAGGTTCAAATTCTGCACCCAAGTTCAATTCGTCAACTAGTGAAACAGGTCCTGGTTGTACAAATGCATCATCTGGCAAACCTTCTAAGGTCTCACCAAACAGATTGGCATCATCAAAAAAGTCCATCATGGGATCTGTCATCTTGAAAACTTCAATAATAATCTGGGCTGTTCACTCCAAATGGAGTACATTCAGTTTCTCTGTAGTAGATATTATTGGATCATTTCCAAAGGTCATCAACTAATCCGTAACAGGTCAATGTTCATTATTGCTCTGGATAATGACATGTCATGAAGTGTCAGAATCCTAGGAAATAAGAACAAAAGCAAAGTTTAATAATGAATATTCATTAAAGTTTTACAAACAAAGTTTATATATGATTTAAAAAACATACAATCTCACTGCATAGTATGTTTCGGTAGAGTAATTCATTGCAAATAGCTCAGTGATATTCCCTACAAGGAAAAACTTGCTGCTACAGGGGACATGACTATGTATATATATGCATTTAAAAGTAATAACATATTACTTCAGTTTGAAGTTCACATATTATAATGACAGAATGTAAAGCAAACTTGACAATGGAATGTCAGACTCTCCCATACCATGAAATGGCCATCACTCCCCAACAGCTCTAGCATGTACAACATATTTATGTATTACACTTGAAAGCTATGTTGTGCTAAGATAACCGACAACAGATCCTCTCAGATTAGCAAGTATGTTGTGATCTTTTGCTCTACACCTCTTGAGCAGATAAAGCTACTGTTTTATAGGGTACACATGAAATTACTGCAAGAAGAGCAATTGTATGAAGTCATGATAAGCTGGCCCTAAATGAGATAAAAGTTAGCCATCTGGTCAGCTGATAGACAACACAGACATGTGGTGTGTTGGAGATGCTGTATCATATTGCTACCATGATTCTCTTGTTCAGCTACCATGGAAGATCAGCCTCCTGAGAGCCAAGTGATACAGACATCCATGTAGCTAAACCAAGCACCTTTTTGTTAACAGCTATATTCATTACTCTACCCCTAAGTCTCCCATCATTAAATCATTTGGAATATACCTATTGCTTATTATATTTACTAAACTGTGCAAAATAAAATGTACTGATAATCAAGCTGAGGCAAAAACAAACAGTAGTTTAAGCTAAGCAATAAATTAGTCTTATGATAATCGCAAGAGAAAAAAAATGGCAACATTTATACACAGACACATCACATAACATACGTAGAATTTACATGTGGAAAGGATCTAATAGGTTACTTGCCAATTTTGTTTCAGGATTACATGATTTATTCCAAACCTTTTCAACAAAGGTAATTTAGAGTTCTGCCCTCACTGTCTTGTATACAGAACCCAAGTGAAGATTCTTGCTCCTCTACATATTATTCAAAAACTACCAAATGTCTAAAAAACTTTTCCAGAGCTTCTATTTTGGGAGGTCCGTATTAGAAAATATAAATTTCCTAAAGAGAATGTCTGCTCACAATTTAAATGAAAAAATACTGAAATTTTTCTGAGAAGGAAAAGCTATGTAAATTTACATTAATTTTTACCTGGAAATGGACTTATCAATCACAATGGTATACAAGTACTTTAACAAGTACATAACTTTAGAAAAAGTAAAATACAGAAAGAGAGAAATTATTTTTCCAGATTTTGTAACTATGAGACTAAATGGACAAAGGGCTATGTGCTCTAATCTGAACACAGCATTAGCCAAAAAAAAAAAGAAAAAGAAAGAAAAAAGTAGGTT
Organism: Budorcas taxicolor; assembly: GCF_023091745.1. NCBI lineage: Eukaryota > Metazoa > Chordata > Mammalia > Artiodactyla > Bovidae > Budorcas > Budorcas taxicolor. Next base: position 23,307,234 of record NC_068927.1, on the reverse strand, counting down.
AAATCAATTCTCTGGAACATATCTTATGTTCCGCTATAGACACTAGACAAGGGAACATCTATGTATACCTAATCCATTAATCAGAGAAAGCAATGTCTTATATTTTTTTCAATGGATGTATGATCATTTACCAAGAGGGTAAAAGAAGAAATACAACAGCAGTTATGAAATCCAGTATGTTGTCAAATATAAGGTACATCATTAGTTGATATAACATGAAGAAATAAATTATATCACTTTGAATCTTTATTTTATAATCTATCTATAACTTTAAAAAAACATTTTTAGAAGTAGACTTATTCTGAAGGATTTGACAATTTCTTCTTCCAAGAAGTACTCTTTTTGGTCCATAAAACACCTGATTGTTGCTCTGTAAAAAAAAATGTAGAATTGCTGTCATTTCTTCAACAACAAATATCTGCTTCACTAATGAATATATGAATAATGAATTTCAATAATGAATATTCATTGGAAGGACTGATGCTGAAGCTGAAACTCCAATACTTTGGCCACCTGATGCGAAGAACTGACTCATTTGAAAAGACTCTGATGCTGGGAAAGATTGAAGGCAGGAAGAGAAGGGGACAACAGAGGATGCATGGTTGGATGGCATCACCGACTCAATGCACATGAGTTTGAGTAAACTCCGGGAGTTGGTGATGGACAGGGAGGCCTGGCGTATTGCAGTCCGTGGGGTTGCAAAGAGTCAGACACGACTGAGTGACTGAACTGAATATTAGATTTATGCTCTGCTACTCTGTCTCTGTGCCTCTCTGCATAATCAATAACTTTTTGTTTAAAAGCCGAATAACTGTATATCTTTTGAGACCTTTAAAATAATTAAACATGTAGAGTACCAATGTATACAGCCCAACTGAAGTGATGGCAACATAAATAGCTATGACTAAGTTTCTGTACACACAGCCAACCGACAACTACTCCCTGACAACCACCAGGCAGACAGTGACTGAGATACATCCTAATTTCAGAGATATTAAAAGGAGAAAAAATATGCATCTTAGAATTGATTAAAATAAGTTCTTGAATATATAGAATCTATTACTTCAAGAGTTCAGAACTACAAAAACTACTGCCCAATTGAACGTTGAAAGTAAATTACCTGAACCATATGACATTAGTTCATACATTCCCAATTATTGTGATAACAGTAAACATTTCCAAATTTATACTATGTACTATAGGCTTGTACATCTGTTTTATTCTTAAGAAATAGTTTTTTAGAACACTGTTCTGGAAATACACTTATGATATAATACTCCACTTAGGAAAGAAATGGTAGTAGTCTTTGAATTTTATACATTATGATAGATTATATTATAGCAAAGTATTTTCTACATTTATGTAACCCAAAGCTTATCGAAAATATGAGAAGTTTTAAATGAGAAAACAATTTTGCTGCTTACTCTTCTACCAGACACTTATTGAGAAGCAACTTCCAGGCACTAGGATGATGAATAGCTGACCTCTGAAAGGAGATACAGACAAGTAAATATCAATATGATACATTACCAACATAATAAAATATTTGTGCTTTTATTAAAGTACATTCAGAGGAGGAACATCTAATGAGGAAAATGGACACCTTATACCTAAGAAGATATATATTTCGTATGCGACAAGACACACGTAAGTAGTCAATGTTAGTTATAAAAATAGAAACTAAAGATAAACTAGAAAAAAGTGCCCACGAAAGTCTAAAAAAAAAGTCACCTTTTCTGATTTAAACACTTCATTCTACAACTGACACAATGCTCAATTAAGTTCCTCTTTAAGATCTATCATCTTATTTCATTCTAATAAATGTACTATCTTACAAATTCATAAAAAGATCACATCAGTCCAATTTTAACTTTCTATTTAATTAAGCAAATATTATTGGATCCATTACATCCCAGGCAACTCTGCAGAAACAAACTACAAAAGCCACTACCCTCAGGAAGTTCAGAATCTAAACGGGGGAGATAAGGAGTAAGGCACAAGAAGAGCACATCATATACTGAATAAAATATGGTAAACATGGCCTAAGAGAAGCAAGCACAAGTTTATGTATAAGGTGATTTCTTAACAGAAGAGAGAGCACAGTTGGCAAGGTATTTAGGAAAAGCTTCTTAGAACAATTAGCATTTGAAGGGATCTTATAAAGGGATTGAAAGGACAGGCCAGCAAAGGATTCAGGAATAAAGAAATGGAAGGCAGGAAGGAAGTATATATATATATATATATATTTAGGCATAGTATGACCATTTTAGAGTATACAAAAGGAAAAAACTGGAAAACAGAGATAGAAATACAAGTTGGAGACACACTGTAGGGGACCTTATCATTAAGTACATTAAGACATTTGGGGCACATAATTTTAAAGTTAAAACAAGTATTCAGAATCAAAATTAAATTACTTATCTATCTTCCTTTCTACAATTATCTGATGTCAAACATGATGATCATATAAAATGGATTCAAAAATCAATAGGGTAGAATCCCTGCCTTCAAAAATTCTAGAGGGGAAGAAAACACAGAAACTAATATGATATACATCTTAGCAGAGATACAAAGCACTATATTATACAAAGCACTATACTGCAGTAGCATGTATTAGACGGTAATTAATTATGTACAGAAAAGATCAGGAAAGGCATAAAGAGGTAACATTTGAGCTGGGCCACAAGAGTAAAAATAAAGCCTCTAAATATGTGTTCTATAACAGAATTTATACATACATACATACACACACACACACACACACACACACACACACACACACACACACACACACATATATATAAACTTACTTCAGTGGTAAATTTACTTTCCTCAGTGTCTAATAGTTGTTTTTTCTCTAAAACATTTCTACATTCTCTAAATAAGTCTCTCAATATTTTTCTACTAAATGAATGTCTTCCCAGTAAGTTCTACATATTAATAGTTTTTCCAACTTCGTATAATCATTGATCCCTACCAAATTATTCAGTCCTCTATTACAGTCATGTCCATAACATTTTTATACAGTATTAAATTTGTGCTGCATTAATTTTTACTTTGGGCTTCTCTGGTGGCTCAGCGTAGAGAACCCACCTGCAGTGCAGGAGATGTGGGTTAGACCTCTGAGTTGAGAAAACCCCCTGGAGAAGGAAATGGCAACCCATTCCAGTATTCTTGGCTGGGAAATCCCATGGACAGAGGAGCCTGGCAGGCTCTGTCTATGAGGTTGTAAAAGAGTCGAACACAACTTAATGACCAAACAACACAATTTTTACTTTGCTTATGAGCTACTTACAGATATTTCATACTTGTACCTGTAGAAAATTCAGTTTAGGATTCACCTCCTATAAAAGGCCTCTGCCTACTCAACCCTGGTTTAGTAACCTGTGCACACAATAAATAATTTTTCATTGTAATAATATATTACCTTTTCTCTCCAATAGACTCTCTACCCTTGGGAAAAAGGAACACCTTTACAACCTTTGCATCATTATTAGTATGTTGCCTAGCATGGTAGGCATGTGATATATTTTAACTAAATCAGTGAATGACTACAAAGAAATTAGAAAGAACATGATACTTCAAACAAACAAACCTAAGACCCGAGTCCTGGCTCTACCACCATCTAGCTGTATGACCTTGAGAAGATCACATTCTTTCTGCTTTCATCTGTAAAAAACCAAAGAACAAAAATAACTATACAAACTATCAACTACAGTCCTATCTGCTTCAAATGTGTAAGATAAAATACTGTCTCTACCAGCAAGCAGTAATCCCTGTTCATGCAGAAAACAGGTCTTTTACAATTCCCTCACTCTCTTGCATGGTACCTAAAATTGGCAAGAGCACAGAGGAAACACTAAAGAAGTGCCCAGAGGTAGGCAGGACAGGACATTTTGGGAACTACTTGATAGCATAATGTGGCCAGAACATGCTACTAGCCAAATAGAGAGATGGTGAGAAGCAAGCAGAGGTCAGATATCCAGGCCTTTTATTAGCCCTGTTAAGAAATCTGGACTTTATCCTGGAGGCAATAGGGAACTATTTCACCGATTAAAATTTCTTCTCTGGCTTAACACTTAATGAACATTTTTACGGTAGCTACTACTATTTGAAGTTATTGTTAGATAGCAAATAGCACCTCTGCTAATGACAGTGACCTATATTTCGAAGAATAAGATGATAATGATATTAGTCATTTTAAAGACTTTTCCTGGGAATTCCTCTCTGTTTGCTAGATGGGATGCTGCCCAATTTATGAATCATTTAATAAAGCCAATTAGATCTTTTAAAATTAAAAAAGAGAATATTCTTATTTGGGAAAATTAAAAGCTGGCACACTGGAGTTTGCCATTTCTTTGCTTAAAGAAAAAAAGGTCTGTTGATGTCTAGAAACAAACTCTTGTTAAGGCATTCAGACTATGCTTGAATACCTGTTCAAAACTTCATAAAGTCAAATTTCCTCCTGCCTTCCTAGGCATTTACTTTGAGATTGTTATAAAATAAATCTAATTGTGACAAACCTTCAAATTCTTGAAGATTTACGTCTCCCTTTAAAACTTTTCAAAGCTATCTGGAAAATATTCCAGCTTACTGAAATGTGAAAATTTTTATCTCAAATGGTTAAAATAAAAGGTTCAGTGTTAAAGGGATAAACCTTCAACTACTGGCCACATATTACTAATTCCCTTAGCGTTTCTACAGTGCTATGAAGGATACGACAGATAGTACAGAATGTGACAACGTTTACTAGCCTAAGACTAGTAAATTTACGTGATACTAGTAACTAGGTGAAACCACACTTAAGTAGTACTAATTAATTTTCCAATAGTGTATCACAGAAGGCCTATCATCAGCTTGTCTGAGTGAGTCAGCTTAAACCAAGGTATAGAAACTTTGCTTAACAAGGTGATTTTAAGTTGCAAGGCAGCCTTAATTACAATTTAACAGAACCAAGATACAAAACAATCTCAAGAGAATGGAGCAATGGATCAAATCTAATAATTTGTAATCCTGGAGTTCTGTTTTCAGTGCAGATGACCAACTCTACAAGAATATTCAGGCTGCAAATTCTACAGAGGCCATGCGGCTGACATAATGAGAGGAGCTGGCCAGAAGAGAGCTGTGGCTAGCTGAAAAGAACAAAGGGGAAGCCGCCAGGCAATTTCAGTTAGTTGTTGTTTCTAAGCTGCAAAGAGGAGCTGGAAATTCATCCAGACTTATTTGGGAAATTCTCTGATTTTTAAATGCTGATAATTAATTCACACTTTATATAAAATGCTCTTAGAAAACTCAACACTATAAACATATAAATTCTCTATATACTATTATAAGTATATTTGTGTGTGTATGTGTGTATATATATGAACTCTCTTTATACTAATGTCTGATATTATTGTGGTCTCAATAAAAATTTCAAGTTTTTTCAAGAGGCAGACAAGGTGTTTCTAAATAGACAAAAAGCAAAACCAGGGAAAGATCTGAAAAAGAAGGACAACCAGGAAGAACTAATCCTACTAAATAGTAAAGCATTATAAAATTTCATTTTTCAAACACTGTGATATTAACACATGAGAAGCCATACAGATACAATAGAAAGTGATTTAGTATCTCAAATTGAGGGAAAATGAATTATAAAATAAACAAGACAATTGGATGGCTACCTGAAAAAAAAAAAGTTAGATCCATAGCTGGAACCTGGACCCCCTGCAGTGGAAGCAGAGTCTTAACCACTGAAACACCAGGGAATTCCCTGAGGTGCTTATTTTTAAATATATCAAGATTTCCTATAAAATACTAATAGCCTATTAGAAAAATGGACAAAGGATACCAACAGTCAATTCATATTCTTATTTGAAATAAGAGAATGTCAATTAGAACTACACTTATATACCATCTTTCACCTATCAGATTCACAACAATTTCGAAGTTTATTAGTGAACATATTAGTGAAGTTAAAAAAAAATTCTCATACGCTGTGAAAGTTAAAATGGTAAAAACTCTAAGGAGAGAAATTTACTAATATCTGTAAATATTTCAAGTGCAGGACTTCCCTTCCCCAGTGGCGCCGTGGATGTGAATCCACCTGCCAATGCAGGGGGCACAGGTTCAGCCCCTGTTCTGGGACGATCCCACATGCTGCAAGGCAACTAAGCCCACGTGCCGCCACCACCAAGCTCGCACTCTGGAGCCCGTGAGCTGCGACTGATGGAGCCCGTGTGCCTAGAGCCTGTGCTCTGCAACAAGAGAAGCCACCACAATGAGGAGCGCATGCACCACAATGAAGAGTAGCCCCCTCTGCCCCACACAACTAGAGAAAGCCTACACAAAGCAACGAGATGCAGCACAGCCAAAATAAAGTTTTTTAAAAAGAGTATTAAAATATTTCAAGTGTACATACCCTTTGACTGAACAAATTCTCTTTTAATGATTTATTCTATAAATATGTTCATGTATGAGTGAAACGGCAGATGCAGGTATTTATTACTTGCTCCAGCAAAAGACTGAATATAGCCTAGATGTCCAACCGGATGCTGGTTAAACAAAACGTAGTAATCATTTATGATATTAACATCAAACCTGGGTATAACATTCAAGCCTGACTAAAGAAGAACACAGACAAAATGGGATATACTCAGAGGACAGCAAGGGGACTGGTGAAGTTACCTGGAACCATGCTTCTCAGAATTCCTCTTCTCAGTACTCGCCTCACTCCAGACATCCTCCCTAGGTAAACTCGTTCTCTATTATCTATATGCTGACAACTTCAAACTTTATGTCCAGTACCATTTTTTCAGCTGCCCCCTGGACTTGCCCACAAGTATAAACTAAAGAGATCCAAAACCAATCATTCTTCTAAAATCTTTCTCTTACATGCTTTATTTGGCTAATGGCACTGTAAAATCAACAGTTCTGCCCCAAATATTCTCCCACTGTAAATCTATCCTGCACACTGTGACCAGAGTAAGTTTTGTAAAACAGAGATTTTATGTTAGTTGCCAATGAAAACTTACTGTTCCCTAATGCTAAATATATGCCCCTCAAAGATTTTCTCATCTCCAGTTACCACCCCACCATCTCTCCACATCCTCCACCATCTAATCACACCAATCTACTTGTTATCTAACATGTCCTATTGTTCATCTTCCACAGTATTACTCATGCCATCTGTAGGACCCCAAACAGCTGATCTAGAAGGAGAAGATACCAGGAAACTACAGGGGAAAGTATTTTGGCTCAGTATAAGAAAGGAATTTGAAAGAGAACTATCCAAAGGCAAAGATAATGAGTCTCTTATTACTAAAGTTACATATTCCAATTTTTAACAGACTAACTGAGACCTCAATAGAGATACTGAAAAGGAGTCCAGTAGCATATTGTAACTGACTGGACAAGTCTTAAAGTTCCTTCTGATCACTGATACTTTAAGAATCCTGGCATTTGAGGACTCTTGGTCTTAATGTAGTACCTCAAAGTTACTTATTAGTGAGTTTCAACAAGGTTTATAGGCATATAGACCAATCTATACTACATCTTTAACGGATCTAAGAATTGCATAGTAAGTACCTCAAATCTTATGATGACATGAAATTACAAAAAATTAGGAAATGCATTTTCCCCAATATCAAGACTAGACTAGGATGCCCACTTTCACCACTTCCTTTCAACATAGTACTGGGAAATTCAGTCAGACAAAACAGAAGAAAAAAAAAGGAAAGGAAAATTAAAGGCATCCAAAGTGGAAAAAAAGAAATACAACTATCTCTATTCACAGATAACATGATTTTATAGAAAGTACAAATAATACATACATAGAGTTCATAAATGAATTTAATAAAATTTCAAGAAACAAATCTATGCAGAAAAATCAGTTGTATTTCTATAAAGTAGCAATCACCATTCCAAAAAAGAAATTGAGAACAATTCCATTTACAATGGCATTTTTAAAAATACTTAGGGATATAGAAATGGTATGGACCTAACAGAAGCAGAAGATATTAAGAAGAGGTGGCAAGAATACACGGAAGAACTGTACAAAAAAGAGCTTCACGACCTAGATAATCATGATGGTGTGATCACTCACCTAGAGTCAGACATCTTGGAATGTGAAGTCAAGTGGGCCTTAGGAAGCATCACTACGAACAAAGCTAATGGAGGTGATGGAATTCCAGTTGAGCTCTTTCAAATCCTGAAAGATGATGCTGTGAAAGTGCTGCACTCAATATGCCAGCAAATTTGGAAAACTCAGCAGTGGCCACAGGACTGGAAAAGGTCAGTTTTCATTCCAATCCCAAAGAAAGGCAATGCCAAAGAATGCTCAAACTACCACACAATTGCACTCATCTCACACGCTAGTAAAGTAATGCTCAAAATTCTCCAAGCCAGGCTTCAGCAATACATAAACTGTGAACTTCCAGATGTTCAAACTGGTTTTAGAAAAGGCAGAGGAACCAGAGATCAAATTGCCAACATCCTCTGGATCATGGAAAAAGCAAGAGAGTTCCAGAAAAACATCTATTTCTGCTTTACTGACTATGCCAAAGCCTTTGACTGTGTGGATCACAATAAACTGTGGAAAATTCTGAAAGAGATGGGAATTACCAGACCACCTTGACCTGCCTCTTGAGAAACCTATATGCAGGTCAGGAAGCAACAGTTAGAACTGGACATGGAAAAACAGACTGGTTCCAAATAGGAAAAGGAGTACGTCAAGGCTGTATATTGTCACCCTGCTTATTTAACTTATATGCAGAGTACATCATGAGAAACACCGGGCTGGAAGAAGCACAAGCTGCAATCAAGATTGCTGGGAGAAATATCAATAACCTCAGATATGCAGATGACACCATCCTTATGGCAGAAAGTGAAGAGGAACTAAAAGCCTCTTGATGAAAGTGAAAGAGGAGAGTGAAAAAGTTGGCTTAAAGCTCAACATTCAGAAAACCAAGATCATGGCATCTGGTCCCATCACTTCATGGAAAATAGATGGGAAACAGTGGAAACAGTGTCAGACTTTATTTTGGGGGGCTCCAAAATCACTGCAGATGGTGATTGCAGCCATGAAATTAAAAGACGCTTACTCCTTGGAAGGAAAGTGATGACCAACCTAGACAGCATATTCAAAAGCAGAGGTATTACTTTGCTAACAAAGGTCCATCTAGTCAAGGTTATGGTTTTTCCAGTGGTCATGTATGGATGTGAGAGTTGGACTGTGAAGAAAGCTGAGCGCCGAAGAATGGATGCTTTGGAACTGTGGTGTTGGAGAAGACTCTTGAGAGTCCCTCGGACTGCAAGGAGATCAGTCCTGGGTGTTCACTGGAAGGACTGATGCTGAGGCTGAAACTCCAATATTTTGGCCACCTCATGCGAAGAGTTGACTCATTGGAAAAGACTCTGATGCTGGGAGGGATTGGGGGCAGGAGGAGAAGGGGATGACAGAGGATGAAATGGCTGGATGGCATGACCAACTCGATGGACATGAGTTTGAGTGAACTCCGGGAGTTGGTGATGGACAAGAGGCCTGGCATGCTGTGATTCATGGGGTCGCAAAGAGTCGGACACGACTGAGCAACTGGACTGAACTGAACTGAGGGATGAAGCACTTAAATATTATTTAAATATTTTTTAATATTCTGTAAGATGTGGACACTGAAGACTACAAAACATAGCTGAAAGGTATTAAAGTGAAGTTTCTTAGTCGTGTCCGACTCTTTGTGACCCCATGGACTGTAGCCTACCAGGATTCTCTGTCCATGGGATTTTCCAGGCAAGAGTACTAGAGGGGGTTGCCATTTCCTTCTCCAGGGGATCTTCCCAACAAAGGGATCGAACCTGGTCTCCCGCATTGTAGGTGGACACTTTACTGTCTGAAGCCACCAGGAAAGGAATTAAAGTACATCTAAATAAATGGAAAGACACCCTGTGAATAATGAAATACAAATAAATCAAAGACATGAATGGAAGACTTAATGTTGTTAAGATGACAATACTACTCAAAGTGACCTACAAATTCAATGCAAGTCCTATCAAAATCCTGATGACATTTTTTGCACAAATTCATATTGAATTTCAAGGGAACCAGAATAGCCAAAACAACCTTGAAAAATAACAAAGCTGAAAGACTCACAGTTCTCAATTTCAAAACTTACTACAAAATCACAACTATCAAAACAGTGTGTTACTAACATAAGGCCGGACAAACAGACCAATGGGATGGACCTGAAAGACCAGGAATAAACCTTCACAACTATGATCAACTGATTTTTTGACAAGGATACCAAGACCATTCAGTAGGGAATAAGTCTCTTCCACAACTAATGCTGCAAAAACTTAAGAGCCACCTGCAAAACAAAGAAGCGGAACCCTTACTTTATATCATATATGTAAAAATTCATTCAAATAGATCAAAGATGCTAATTTAGAAGCTAAAACTATAACACTCGGAGAAGAAAATATGGAGGCAAATCTTCATGACTTTGGTTTTGGCAGTGATTTCTTAAATATAACACTAAAGGCATAGGTGACAATTAAAAAAAAACAGGTAAACGGAACTTCACAATTGACAATTTGTGCATCAAAGGATACTATGAAGAGAGCGAAGACAACTCACAAAATGGAAGAAAACATTTGCAAATCATATCTAATAAAGTTTCAATACTCTACAAAGAATTCCTACAACTAAGTATCAATACCATGAGACAACCCAACTTAAAGGAATGGCCAATAAACACATGAAAAGATATTAAAGATCAGTCATTAAGGAAATGCAAATCAAAATCACAAAGAGGTATCATTTCATACCTACTAGAGATGCTATAAAATAAAATAAGAGAACAAGTGTTGAGGAGCATGGAGAAACTGAGACCCTCCTACATTGCTCGTAGGAATGTAAAATGGTACAGCCACTGAGGCAGAGTATGGCAGTTCCTCAGGTAAACACAGAATTACCATATAACCCAGAATTTCTATGCCTAGGTATACAATATACATTCAAAAGAATTAAGAACAAGGACTCAAACAGGTATTTATACAGCGGTGTTAATAGCAGCATTCTTCACAATAGCCACAAGTTGAAAAAAAATCCAAATGCCATCAACTGATAAACAAAATCTGGTAAAATGGAGTACTATTCAACCACAAAAAAGGGATGGAATTCTGATACCTGCTACAACAGGGGTGAACCTATAAACACTAAGTATAAAAGGCAGACACAGAAGGAAAAACGCAGCATGGTTCCTTATATGAAATATCTAGAATAGGCAAATTTAAAGAGACAGAAATATCAGAGGTTACCAGGGGCTGGTAAGAGGGGGAAAGCAGGCAACAATTTCTTAATGAGTTGAGAGTCTCTCTTTGCGGTAATGAACAATTAAAAACCGGAAATAGTGCTGATGGCTGCACAACACTGTGAGCGGAAAGGCCACCGAATTGAATACACAACATCTAAAAGGGTCTATTTCATGTTCTTATATAACATATATACAAATCCCCCATCACACACACACACAAGCCAAGAATGCTCCTTCCTCAGGGCCTCTGCACTTGCTGAGTACATTCTCCCCTCATTTTATGTAAATGCTTTTTCCAAAATAACTTTCTTGGTAAGGTCATTCCTGACCAATCTATCTAAAATGTCACCCTCCTCCAACACTTCATATCCCTGCCCTCCCTTTATTCCCCTTAGTATTAACTATATGTTTTTCATATTTACCTTGTTTAAAGTTTACGTTCTCCAGAAAACGTACATTCTAAGAGGTCAGAAATCTATCTTTATCTTACAATAAGCAATCAAAAAATACTTATCCATGGAATATGCACATAAAACTTTCTATCTGGGTGAGGGGAAAAGGAACGCAATGTAAGGCAGAAACTGTTTTTGTCCTTTTTAAAAATCTCACATGAAACTTTCTAAAAAATGGCATTAGTGGTTATCTGGACAATGAGCTTATGGCCTATTTAAAACCATTTTTAATTTTTCTCTTCCAGTTTTATTGAGATGTACTTAACATACAGCACTGTGTAAGTTGAAGGTGTACAGCAAAATGCTCTGACATATATTATGAATGGTTATTACATTAAGTTTAGAGATCACTCATCATCTCACAGATATAAAACTGAAGAAACAAAAAAATTTGTGATGAGAACTCTTAGCATTTACTTTAACAACTTTCATATATGACAACAAACAGAAGTGTTAATTACCTTATCATGTACCTTTTGATAGCCTTCATCCAATTCCCCTCCTTCCAGCCCCTACTCCTGCCTCTGGTAATCACAAATCTGATCTCTGTTTCTGAGTTTGTTTGTATGTTTTTAAAGTATAATTCACCTTCACTATGTTAGTTCCTGTTACACAACACAGTCTCTTTCTATGTATTTCAAAAAGATCACCATGTTAAGACTAGTTATGACATCACCAAAGATATTACTTGGTTAACTATATTCCCCAAACTGTACACTTCATACCAGTGACATTTATTTTGCAACTGAAAGTTTGTACCTTTCAATCTCCCTCACCTCTTTCTCCCTCCCCCTCCCCTCGCTATCTTTCCTTTGGCAACCACCTGTTTGTTCTCTGTATCTCTAACTCCAGTTTCTCTTTTGTTATGACTTTCGTTTCGTTAGGCTCCACATGCAAGTAAAGGCATACAGTATTTGTCTCTTATTTCACTTAGCATAAAATCATCCAGGCCTATACATGTTGTTACAAATGGCAAGACTGCATTCTTTTTTCTATATACATACCACATCTTTTTAATCTATTCATCTATTTGATGGGCATGTGGGTTGTTTCCATATCTTGGCTATTATAAATAATGCTGCAATTTACACAGGGGTGCACATATCTTTTCAAAAAATTAATGTTTTTATCTGCAAAACACAAAATATTTTAAAGTTTTAATTGTTGTAAAACACATAAAATTTACCATCTTAACCATTTTTGAGTGTATAGTTCAGTAGTTTTAAACATATTGATTTTTGTGCAACCAATCTTCAAAATTTTTTCACCTGGCAACTTTGAAATCTTTTGTTTATTTAAACAACTCACTATTCCCCTTCCTCCAATCCCAGTCCCCTGGCAACATCATTTTACTGTCTGTTTCTAATGAATTTGACTACATTAGATATCTCATACAAGTAGAATCATATAGTACTTGTGTATGTGTGTAAGAGGCTTATTTCACTCAGCCTAATGCATTCAAGGTTCATCCATGTTGCAGCACATGTCAGAATGTCTTTCCTTTTTAATGCTGAACAATATTCCATTTTATGTATATTATGGTATGCATACATTTTACATATATTACGGTTCATGCTACAGTCCATGGGATAGCAAAGAGATGGACACAACGGAGCGATTGAACTGATGGCTCATTAAAAATTTGTCCAAGTCTTTGTGAATAAGAAGCATAATATGCTATAGAATGTACCCTGTGTACTACACTTAGCTATTTTATGGGAAGTAGAGTAAAAGATGTCAGGATACCAAACCCCAAACTATGACCCAATTATCAGACCTAACCTGCTCAGGGGTAACCAAAATATTATACTGTGAAACTGATGAACATCAACTATGTCTCTGCTTAATTTATCTGGTAGTGCCTTATAAGTCTGAATAGAAATTTTCCAAGTAAACTAAAAGGATTCAAAAGAAAAATGTCCCTACCTCACACTATAAACTAAAACCTATTAGTATTATTTGTTTTCTCCTGTACAGTGTAGAGACCAAAATTCTAATTCCTGGAACTACTTAAATGTGTGACAGCATATTTAACAACCATCTGGCCCCCCCAATTTCGTTGTGAATAAAAGGCTTGGACTGAATGCTTATGAAGGTGTCATTAATCAACACTGTACACTTGGTTAATTTCCTACTCACACAAACACCTACCCTAACCAAACTAGAGATATCAGGGGAAAAAGCTTAAAATCTTCTTCACGGAATAAATGCTAGGAAGATAAAAAGTAGTAGGCTCTATATTCTAAAATATTTAGGGTGGCCAAGTTTGTTCAGGTTTTTCCATACTACCTTGTGGAAACAACAAACTTTTAGGTCAACCCAATAAACATTTATGAAACTTACTTAAAAAACATTTTTAGAAATATGATTTGTCTCTTTGCCGGCTGTGCTGGGTCTCTGCTCCTGCCTGGGCCTCTCTCTAGCTGCGGTGAGCAGGGCCACTCCCCAGCTGCAGCGTGTGGGCTCCTCACCGTGGTGGCTTCTCTTGTTGAGGAGCACGGGCTTCAGCAGACCTGGCACATGGGCTTCACAGGCTGCAGCTCCCAGGCTTCAGAGCACAGGGTCCGTAGCTGTGGCACACGGGCTAGGTTGCTCTACTGCACGGGGGATCTTCCCAGGTTAGGGGTCAAACCCGCATCGCAGGTGGATTCTTTACTATTGAACCACCAGCATTGGGAAGCTCCCAAAATACCTCTTAACTTTTAAAAAACTTATTTTTTTTCCTGTGAAGACATCACCCATAATGTTCTATACTTAAATTCTAAAAAAGAAATTATGCTACAGAAGATTGTTCTAACCTTCCACTATTTTCAGGAATATCACTGTCCTCACTGAAAAAGATTTTCAGGCTAATCTGACCCTCTTACATAACAATATCAATACTAGCAAAAACTAGAATACAAAGATAAACTAACTTGTTAATAGTTATACAGAAGGATATCCTTCAAAATTTTCCCCAGTAGACAAGATAATTTAGGTTGTTTTATTAATGTACAACACACTAAATCATCACAGAAGCCCACATAAGAAGTTGTACAAGTCATGTATTCCAATCTCTACTACATTTGTTTACACAACTCTATTAAAGACCATCCTTACCTCTGTTCCCTGTATACTTGGTATGTTTCAGATTAACTGCATTAGGCATCCATCCAGCTAATTAGTTATAAAATAAATTAGATTACTACTCAATAAGAAAAATCTCTGGCAAATACTGATCGGCCATAGCGTAGTTGAAGATCAGTCATGAGTTCAAACTCTAACTGCCATTTCTAAGTTTTATAACCTTCAGTGGTTCTTTGAAATTCTTTTTCCTCACCTAACCTTCCACACTGCAGGGTTGTTGCAGTGTTCAGAAGAAGGAAGTCTAAAATATAGTAACTGCTCAATAAATATGTATTTTCTTCTCACTGATCTGTAGAACTAGGAACATATATCAAGATTCTATGTTGCCTTGAGGAAAAATTAGTAAGAGCCTGTGACATCTGGTTGTACCTAGTTTCCAACTCATTTAAAAAAGTATTTATACTAACCAATAGTATCATTATATGCCTAAACTCATCTCCCAATATATTTGCTTGCTCATTACATTTCTTTGCACTTCCCTGGTGGCTCAGATGGTAAAGCATCTGCTTACAATGCGGGAGACCGGGGTTCGATTCCTGGGTTGGGAAGATCCTCTGGAGAAAGAAATGGCAACCCACTCCAGTGCTCTTGCCTGGAAAATCCCATGGATGGAGGAGCGTGGTAGGCTACAGTCCATGGGATCGCAAAGAGTCAGACACAACTGAGCAACCTCACTTTACATTCCTTTGCTGAAGATATCACTGCCTCTCCACCCGTTTTTGCTTCTATTTCCCCATAGGTATTCCATGCCTGGGGCTTCCCAGGGGCTCAGTGGTAAAGAATCCACCTGCAATAACAGGCGACGTGGGTTCAATCCCTGGGTTGGGAAGACCCCCTTGAGAAGGAAATGGCAACCCACTTCAGTATTCTTGCCTGGGAAATCCCAAGGACAGAGGAGCCTGGCGGGCTACAGTCCATGGATGGCATCACAAAAGAGTCGCACCTGACTGAGCGACTAAACAACAGTCCATGACTTAACCACGCTGAAATGCTGCTTGAATTCATCAAATTTTCTCACATCTCCGTTAATACACACAGGAAGTTCTTTCACCTATATCACTTCCCACCACCCCTGTTCCTTCAGCTAATAATGCTCTGATATTAAATTCAAGCTCTACAATCTCTAGGAAGCTAGTACATGGTACACACACACACACATACACACAGCCCTCTAGAAAGGTTAAGCATTCATTTTAGGGCTGGTTTGTTTGTTTTGAGTTGGGGGGGAGCCATGCCATGTGGCATGTGGGATCTTAGCTCTCCAACCAGGGATCAAACCCGTGTCCCCGGAGTCTTAACCAGTAGACTGCCAGGGAAGTCCCAAGCATTCAATTTTTGGATTCCATACTTTACACACTGCATTATCACTCTTGGTCTACTTGTCTGTCTTCCCTACAAAATAAGAGGCGTGCAGAGAATGGTCCTTACTCATCTTTATCCTGAACATCTAGCGTAATTCCTGCCACATAGTAAATCCTCAAATGTTTTCAAGAATTCAATGTCATAACATTGAACAAAACAAAACCTCTCAATTCTTAATAGCTGGGCCAAAAATTGAGATTCAAAAGCATTCCTTTAAGCAACAATATATCATTTTTATGACCTGAAATATGCCTCCACTGGACTGCACTTAAAAATGGTTAAAATAGTAAATTTTAGGTTATATATATTTACCTTACACATACACACACACGCAGAGTCGCGTACATGAGAATGCCTCCAGTGATCCAACTGAAGCTTAATGCCCAGTTATCCTACAAAGCATTCTGCTTTCACTGATAAGTTATTCTACAAGGGACCCTATAACACAGCAAGTAAAAGTAAGGGCTTTGAAAAGAGACAGGTCAGCTTTACCACCTGTGGTGTGTGTGTATTCAGTTGCTCAGTCTTGTCAGACTCTGCGACCACAGGGACTATAGCCCACCAGGCTCCTCTGTCCATGGGGTTTCCCAGTGCAGAATACCAGAGTAGGGCTATGTAATCTTAAGCAAGTCACTTAATCATTTTCAAGCTCAGTTTCTTCATCTGCAAATGGGGAGTATAATATAATCATACCAATCTCCTAGAACTGCAATAAATCACCCACAAAAAACACTCTGTAAATGCTGTTTTTAAACTGTGCTCTCTCTAGATTACTGGGTAACACTTAGCCAAAGGAAGGAAAGGCTTTAGACTACCCCTTCCCCCATTTCTTCCCCTGTAAGATTTCACCCTGCATATTCTTTTATTTTACAGATTAAGCTTTCAAGTAGGATGTTTTAAAAACAAAGCATTCCTTGGTTTAAAAGAACTCCAACTACTAATCTAAACAGCACTCAAGTAATGCTTATATTAACATCTCTGGTCTGTAGATCACCACTTAATAAATTCAATTACTTACTCTGTAGGCATTCATACTTAATTTAGTGTTGGTTTACATCTCACAGAAAGAAAATCTTTAAAAATATAATATCATCTCTACTCTTGGTAAAAGCTAACTGGGAAAATTAATTTGAGGCTGATATTGAAGAAAGATTAAAAGTTTCCTATTTGCTACTGAGTCAGGTTAAGTTGTTTAATTCAGTGGTCCTGAATATTAGTCTTACTCATAACCAAATTAAGTGTGTGTGTGTGTATACTATTAACATTAAAAACAGGAAACTGATTTAAATGCAGAATTTTCCAAAATTCGAAATACACTAAAAACTGAGACTCAGGCTGATTATCACCATTTAACTTGCAAAGTTGATGCACAGTTTAGAAACATGTTCAAAGTTCCTAAAATACAGTAAGGGTTTAACAAATGTAAAACACTGACTGTAAAGAATTGGCCTGCAATGTGGAAGACCTGGGTTGGGAAGATCCCCTGGAGAAGGGAACGGCTACCCACTCTAGTATTTTGGCCTGGAGAATTCCATGGACAGAGGAGCCTGGCGGGCTACAGTCCGTGGGATGGCAGAGTTGGACACAACTGAGCAACTTTGACTTCCCTCTCATACCTCTCATCTTTTTTCTGACTTCCCAAGAACCTATAGTCATCCAAATCTTCCGAAGACTGGGAGACTTCCCTGGACCTCCTCAAACTCTTTCACTAATTATCTCCAATGCTGTCCTCTCATCATTTTCAATACCACTGGGTCCTTTTACACTCACTCAACCCACCATACTTTATTAACATCACCACTGTAACTTTACCTCCTTGCCTCAGTCCATTTCAACAAACAGTTTCAATATTTATAATATTTCTAACAATTATTACATGCCTGGCCCCTAACATTTGCCTTCAGTGCAGTCCCTGCTTTTGCTTAATGTTTAAATTCACTTTCCCAGGCTTTGAGGTTATCTCTTTGCAGTTCTTTTATGTTTTTCTCCCAATTCTGCAATCCTAACTTCCCCATTTTCACCCCAAACAATTTTGCCTCTTAGTTTTCTGAGGTTTTTTGGTTGAAATTCACCGATCATCTTTTCCAAAGCATGTATCTGTTTTTGAATCTAGTCCTTTTTTCTTCTATTACACTCTTTTCAAAAGAGGAAGTATGACTCCTTCCCAAAGATTAATCTTTCACCTCTTAATAGTCAACATTCCATTCAGCCTGTCAAAAGGACTTACACCCTTTAATCACCCTCTGCAATTACCTGCTTCCCTTCTAACTTTAGGCAAGAGCAAATATCTCCTACTTTAACAAAAACGTAAATGTGCAAATAAAATCATCTTGTTTTCTATCCTTCTACTCAAAAACAAATATTGAAAATAAATTCTACACTAACTCCATTTTCCAAATACTTTGTTAATCTCTTGTACTTCAGTTTCTGCCCCCATAAAATTACTGCAACTCTTTCAAAATAACTGAGAAAATGCAGAAACATGCTGAATTCAAGTCAGCTAATTCGATGAAAAAAATTTTTAACTTACCCAAACAGTAGTAAAGTACAAAATTTTAAGACAAAACATTTTATGCAAAATATATGAAACCTAAACATTATCCTCACCACCTTTTCCTTCTTCTTATAAAAACAAAAAAAACCTAGTAAGATATATTAGCATTTATCTTTCAGGTGAATAACCACTGATTTCCAATATTTTGTGGGGGGGGGGTGTGCCACATGACTTACAGGTCTTAGGCCCCCAACCAGGGACTGAACCAGAGCCTTCAGCAGTGAAAGTAAGAAATCCTAACCACTAGACTACCAGGAAATTCCCCTGATTTTCAATAAAGGGCCTGCTGCTTAGTCAGAAACTAAACCTGACATAACCAATGGCCAAGAAAGATAAATATCCCCCTCGTCAAATTTCAAACCATGTCTGTCTGGAGTAATCAGTTCAGTTCAGTTCAGTTCAGTCTCTCAGTCGTGTCCGACTCTTTGTGACCCCATGAACTGCAGCATGCCAGGCCTCCCTGTCCATCATCAATTCCCGGAGTTCACTCAAATTCATGTCCTTCAAGTCGGTGATGCCATCCAGCCATCTCATCCTCTGTCGTTCCCTTCTCCTCTTGCCCCCAATCCCTCCCAGCATCAGGGTCTTTTCCAATGAGTCAACTCTTCGCATGAGGTGGCCATAATAACGTCCAAAATTACTGGTTAAAAAAAGTTTTAAAACACAAACCACTCCCCTCAAAAAAAAAAAAAAAAACAAACCCTTAAATTCATTTAGCTAACTTCACTTAATTATGCCAAATTATAACAAAAATATCAACCTCTGTAGCTATTTGATAAACAATAGCTACTAACAACCTAAGGTATAATTTTTACTCATAAGCACCAGAAGCCTCATTAAAAATGATATGTTGGGACTTCTCTCATGGTCCAGTGGCTAAGACTCTGAGCTCAGTGCAGGGGACCCAGGTTCGATCCCTAGTCAGGGAACAAGATCTCACATGCTGCAACTAAGACCTGGTGCAGCCAAATAAACAAATATTTAAAAAAAAAAATGATATGTTTACTATCAGGCTTACAAGGTAATAATTTTAAAGATTGCTGATTTCCTGAGGATATCAAGACTATAAGACTTGTATTCTGCACCATCACCCAAGTAATACATAAACCCATCTAATACTACGCTCAAATTTTTTTTTTTCCTTAAACCTCTGTATCAATGTAATCTACATTAAGTCAAAGTCCCTCAGTCCTATCTGACTCTTTGCAACCCCATAGACTATACAGTCCATGGAATTCTCTAGGCCAGAATACTGGAGCAGATACCCTTTTCTGTCTCCAGGGGATCTTCCCAACCCAGGGATCAAACCCAGGTCTCCCGCGTTGCAGCTGATTCTTTACCTGCTGAGCCGCAAGGGAAGCCCAATCTACATTAAGATATTCACAAACATTCAAAAACTGAAGAACACTATTATAAAGGTCATTTCAGTTACCAATTTTTCTAACATAAATAGGAAGATTACTCCTTTCTCTCAAAACACAAGCTATGAACATGTCACAGTGTGGTGTCACACACATAGTTAAAGCTATCCTGACTGAGGCATCTACCACTCAGATAAAACCACTGAAGACACCTGTGTATGGACAGTATTCAAAGCTTTCTCACCAAACCTTTTTTCTCCCTCATCTTCCTCTCAGTACATCTCACCACCACCTAATTCCTCAAGCCAGGAACCTGGAGGTCATTTTTGACACCTTTCATTTACATTCAGTTCACCATGAAGTTGTCAATTTCTCTATCGTTCCCATCTCCTTGTCTCTATCAAATCAAATTTTATATATACATATACACATATCACCTTTTCCATTCCCTCATCTCTACAGCTGCTACCCTAGTTCCAGTTAGCATTGTTTTACCTCAATGATGATAGTAGCGTAATGTCTTTGCTTTCACTCTTGCCTTTAGCTCCAATCTAAGCGAAAGTGATTTAAACATTAAAGTATATTACTCCTCTGCTTCAAAATCTTCAATGACTGAAATGTCCTTAGTAAAACCCAAGTCTTTAACGTGCCCTGCAAGGCCCCGCATGATCTGCTTTCTGCTTCTCTTTTCATCCTGCATGGTCTCCCTCCATTATGTTCTTGCTATCCTGAACTTCTTTCATTTCTTCAAGGCATTAATCATTTTCTTGCCTTCGTATGTGTTTTTCTCCATTCCAGGAATCTCTTTTCCTGCCTGGCTTCCTAGTCTTGTTGTTGTGACTTAAACAGCACCACCTGAGAGGCCATCTCTGACCATGCACACTAAAACCTTCTCCAGTTTTCCCTCTCGTAGCACCCTGTTCTCTTTCCTTGCTGTAGTCATCCTAAGTTGAAATTTCACATTTGTTTATTGTTTATTCATTATGTGTTTCCACTATTAGACTGTATATTCTAGAAAGGCAGAGATCACATTATAGTACATATAATAAATTACTAAATAAAAGGACTACTTAATAAATCTCCTTAATGGACAGATGGATGTGTATGACCTGGAGTCCAGGAAACAAATTACAGCTCAAAGTGGCTTTCCCCTCCTTTGGGCTTCTCACCATCACTTTTTCAACTTTCCAACTGCTTCTAAAAGAAAGGAGCAAAAAGTATTCCTGCAAATTCAAAGGCAATACAATAGAAGGAATGCCAGGAAACTACACAATGTCAAAAAAGTGAGACAAATAATAATGCTCTGATTTCATGGGAAGGAGAAATCCGTAAGGGCTACGATGATAAGAGATGATTTTACTCACAAGGTAGAATTTGACTTGAGTATTCACAGACTGGTAAAACTCAGAGAGGTGGAATGTATGGGAGTGAAGCCCAAATAAGGAGTAAAGAGACACAAAGTGTTAGAAGACAGTTACAAAACTGGAATGTGGCAACTTATATTTACAAAGTAGTTAAGTATAAAAAAGCTAAATCTGTATTTTGCTAAAACATGTTAATCATGTTAAGACCACAACATCTACAAAACATTTGAAAGGTTACAATAAAATTACTCTATCTCAGTCTCCATGAATCCCTTCTAATTCCAGTCTTTGGCTTTTAGAGTTTTTCAAACATTTATGACAACACACTCTCATAATTAGTTTTCATAATTCATTTTCACTCTGACCAACCACCTCAAGTTTCTATATTCTCATCACTATGTTTTTTATTCATTATACTAACACCTGATGATATTTCCCCATTAGATTATTTCAATCATATTCATTTTTCCTTTTTAGACTTTGATCTGAGACTTTTTTCCTTTTGCCGAGAAAGTGTAATAGTTGACTTTTTCTTGTATTACGTTTCTATCACTGATCCAACTCTTCAGAAAATCTAAAATATTCGTATGTACCAACATTTTCATTTTACTATTGGTAGAAGCTTCAATAGGTTTTACTTCTAAATCTGTAATGCTACTTCAGTTCCCCATCCTAAATTTACACAAGCCTCTCCTTCGAGTCTATCTTATTTCCATAGGTAAACTACCAAGGTGTAGTTAGTTCAGTGCCTTATGGAAGGCAGTCATATTAGATACAGGGTCTGGAGTTAGACGTATCTAAAGATACTTTAGAAAAGTATGAAAAGGCTATGATTTCATTAATCTTTTCTTGTCATGGACTTTGTCCATTGACAACACTGCTTTCCTACCTTTATTCATACTTGCTCACTTGAGGTTATTCTAAAAATGTTTCCCAGAAAGGCCAATTTACCTGAAATACCAATATACCACTATTTCTTTCAAAACCTCTGCCTTTTGAAAACTTAAATTCAAGAATAATTTGCATTTCAGAGAAAAATCTTGGGATATTTAGAATCACAGATTTGTTACATGGGAGAAAATGAAGGTTCACAGCATTTAATTAACTGGACTACAACTATACAGCTAGTAAACTGACACAGTCCTGTTTCTCTCCAATCAGCACGCCATCCAAGACAAGAAGGCTTTATTGGTTACACCAGCACAATATTTTCTTCCTAATATTATTTCCAAAATCCTTAGGACACCATTTTCTCCTAGTTAATCAATCACAATGGTTTTTGTTTTTAAACTCTACAATACCCACTATCCTAAAACTGTTCAAGGATGACAGAGATACCAGAGGCAAGCCTGGGAGGCAACTACTTTGATTTTCCTCAGATCATCTTATGTCTATATTACATGAGGTGGATTTTATAGGAAACTCCCCAAGGATTGAGACCTGCCAAGACTTTGGAGTATACCATAACTATTTAACGTGAAGGGCTTCCCAGGTAGCTCAATGGTAAAGAATCCACCTTAGACAGCAAGATCAAACCAGGCTGAAGGAAATCAACCCTGAATATTCACTGGAAGGACTGATGCTGAAGCTGAAGTCCAATACTCTGGTCACGTGATGTGAAGAGCCAACTCACTGGAAAACATCCCGATGCTGGCAAAGATTGAGGGCAGGAGGAGAAGAGGGCAATAGAGGATGAGATGGTTGGATGGCATCACCACCTCAGTGGACATGAGTTTAAGCAAACTCCGGGAGATAGTGAATGACAAGGAAGCTTGGTGTGCTACAGCCTATGGGGTCACAAAGAATAAGGCACAATTGAGCAACAGAACAGCAGCGGCAAAGAATCTGCCCGATAATGCAGGAGATGCAGGTTTGAGCCCTGGGTCAGGAAGATCCCCTGCAGAAGAGAATGGCAAACTACTCTAGTATTCTTGCCTGGGAAATCCTATGGATAGAGGGACCTGGCGAACTACAGTCCATGCAGGTCACAAAAAAGTCGGACACAACTTAGTGACTAAACAATAACAAGGCAATATAAACAGAAAAGTCTTGAAAGCTACATGGGAGCAATAGATATTTTTCATTTAGTAAATATTTTGTTGTTTAATAAAAAATATTTTATGATTTAACAAATATTATTTAACAAAAAATGTTTTGTTGCTCAGTCATGTCCAACTCTTTTGGGACCACATGGACTGTAGCCTGCCAGGCTCTTCCCATGGGATTTCCCAGGCAAGAATACAGAAGTGGGTTGCCATTTCCTCCTCCAGGGGATCTTCTTGACCCAGAGATGGAATTGGAGTCTCCTGCATTGAAGGCGGATTCTTTACAACTGAGCCACCCAGGAAACCCAAAAATAGTATTTATCAAACATTGGTCATATGGAAGGCTCTGTGCTGTTAGCAAAAAAGTCACATTTAAATTCAAGTTCTGTATATCTAACATAAAAAAACACTAAATTCATCCTTTTGCATTGCAAAAACCAAAAACAACAACCGCCCCCCTCCGCAAAGAGGAATCCCCCCCTTAAGTTCCCCTTCCATACATTCAAGTATTTGTAAACCTAATGGTTCTAAGTACCTGTACAATTATGCAGAGTTTAGGCTAAGTAATATTAACAAAAATTTTGTTCAAGATCATAGATGCTTAAGTAAAACTAGAGACTCTGAAATCAGAGAAAAGCTAAGTGCAAAACTAAGAAATTAAATTGTGATAATGATTGCATTCATGAAGATAAACTTTATTTAATGGGGAGGGGCCCTGAAGTACTTATGAGTATTTCACATAAATTGATTAAAAGTCACTATACAGTCAAATCTTAGTCCAAGAAAGTAACTGTGTAACACTGGTAAATAATCACAATTGGGAAAGGAAAAAAAAAAACCTCGTCTACTTTGTTCTGAAAAGTTTTATTTTCCTTAAGAAAAGGGGCGGGGGAGGGGGCAAAACAAAACCAAAAAAGGAACAAACAGAAACCACTCTGAGCTGGCGACTGCTACAGGCCAGACACCCAGGCTTTCCGGGTCGTGCGTGGCTTTGGGATGGATCTCCGCGAAGAGAGCCCTGGAACCACCCATCACGTCCCACACCCAGATGCCAAGAAAGCAGCAGTCACGGCGGAGGCCCGACACACACAAGGGCTGGTGGGGTCGGGGCCCCGCTGCAGACGTGGAGAGGCCCTCGGGGCGGGGTATCATAGAGAAGCACTGCGGTCGTAACCCGGACGCCCAGGCCTGGGAAAGCGCCGGGGGCGTCCCGGGCTCCAGGGCACCCAGCACTCGCGCGGGACGCCTTGTCATGAGTCACGGAGGCGAGAAAGCAGGCGGGAGGGGGAAGAAGCTGCAGGATGGAGGGAAGCCCGACCCTCGGGAGGGAAGCGAGCGGACGGGGAGGCCCGGACCTCAAGCGGGGAGGGGAAGGGTTGGGGGGTTCCTGCCAACCCACGCCCTGCCCGCCCTGCCCTCACCTCCATCCGACGCAACAGGCTCTGCGACCCGGTCCCGACCCCGGGGTCTGCGGGCTGGGAGGCGGGGGCAGCTGCCCGCAGCCATGACAGGCGCGGGGCTGGCCGCGGGCGGGCTGGGCCGCACGTGCGGGCAGCGCCCCATCCCAGGCCTCCCTGGGCGCCCGCCCGCCCCCGGGCGCCGGCCCCTCACCTCGGCGGCCGCAACGCGGCCCGGCCTGCCCCGACCCCCACCCCCCACCCCCCTCACCCCGGCCGAGCGGCGGCGGCGGCGGCACGTACTCACCGCCGCTCGCGGGCTCTCGGGCTTCGCCATGACTGAGGCGCCCCCGCCGCCCCGCGCTTCGACCGAGACTGACACGCGCGGCTGGCCGGGCGGGGGCGGCCTCAGGCGACCACCCGGATGACAGAACCCGCCCCCGCCTCTCCCCACCAGTTGAGCAGCGTCCGCTGCCCCGGGGCGCCCCCGGGGCTTCCTCCCCACGCCTGGGGCGGTGGGTGGCAGCGACGGGTGGCGGCGGCACTTACCGGCGGCGCGGCCAGGCCCCCCTGTCAGCGCGGGGCCGGGACGGAGCGGAGGGAGGAGTGAAGGGGCACCGCCTCCCCCGCGCCGCCACGCACCCGCCTGATTGGCCCAGTTCACTCCCCCAGCGCGACCCCACCAGCCCCTGCGAGCGGCACTCCGGCAGCACCGGCGCGCCATTTGCATATTTGTGCCCGCGCCGCTGATTGGCCCGGGTTCGGAGGGGCGGCCGAGGCCGCGGCGGCTCCCGCCGCCGCTCCCGCAGCGCCGGGCGACCGGCAAGGGAGGATTCCCCTCTGTCGCTCCCCTTCCCACACAACCCGGTCTGACCTGGGGCGGAGGGCGGCGGGGGGCGGGGTCGCTGCCCGGCTCTAACATGGCCCCGCCACGCCGCCGACCCAATCGCCGGTGCGGTTACTCCGGGAGCCCTGGGCGGCCTCGGGGCGGGGAAGTGTTGGGGCCGGGCGCCCTCTGGCCGGAGCGCAGGGCAGTGCAGTGGCCCGGGCTTCCCTCGCCGCCCCGCCGCGGCCGCCACGTCAGGCCGCGCCCTCGCGGAGGCCTCTCCCCTCCCCGCGGCCCCGCCGCCACGTCAGGCCCGGCAGGCACACCCCGGCCGCGAGCTGACCGACGGCGGGGTCGGCGCCGAGGTCATTCATTCGCTGGGCATTTCCCCGCCAGGCTGGGGTCCGCCGAGGAACCGGGAGGGTTTCCGGAGCATCCCTCTTGACACTGTCGTGATTTCGGACCCCAGGTTCTCCCTTCGGTCTGAGACGGCGGTGGCACACGCCTGTGCCGTAAAATCGGGAGCCAAGAGAGTGTCGCCGCGATGATACAGCGATTCAGTCCAGGTGCTAAGCACCAATCGCGAAAGGGGCGCCAGGCTAAGGAGAGACCCAGCCCCATGTCCCCATCTAGAGAGACCGCGCGCACCTCAAGTGGTGGAGAGCCGGGCTGACACCTCGTCATCCCCATGATCAGGCCCGCGTTCTAAATTGCACAGCTATGAAGGGAAAGAAAGAACACCCTCCTCCGACTCTCCCGCCCCCCCCCCCGCCCCCCCCCCGCCAACTCCCAGCCACCAAAGAGGGGAAGGAACTGGTCCAAGACTAGGGAGCGTACTAGAAAACCACTGGCTTACGAAGGCCTGGGGACACCTGGGTTCCTACTCTGTCACTAATTAACTGGGTGACCTACATTAAATCATAACGTGTCCCAAGGCCTCGGTTTTCCCTTCTGTGAAATGAAGAGGGTGGACACATTTTCTAAAAGCCTTCCGATTCTAAAAATTCTACGGGTCTCTTAGGTCCTGAGCTGGCTTTAATATCAGATTAAAACTTTAACATCCATATTTGAACGAGAGAAGACAAACTAACGGAAGGTTACAAGTTCAGTCGGGCTTCCCTCATAGCTCAGTCGGTAAATCATCTGCCTGCAATAGGCAGCACTACCTTATGTTTGTTCCCTTTCCCATCCTGCTGCTGCTGCTGCTGCTAAGTCGCTTCAGTCGTGTCCGACTGTGTGCGACCCCATAGACGGCAGCCCACCAGGCTCCCCCGTCCTTGGGATTTCCCATCCTACAAAGGTGATATTTAACATAACTTTGAGAAGGGATAGACTACCCACTCCAGTATTCTTGGCCTTTCCCTGTGGCTCAGCTGGTAAAGAATCCGCCTGCAGTGTTGGAGATCTGGGTTCGTTCCCCGGGTTGGGAAGATCCCCTGGAGAAGGGAAAGGCTACCCACTCCAGTATTCTGGCCTGGAGAATTCCATGGACTGTATGGGGTCGCAAAGAGTCGGACACGACTGAGCGACTTGCACTGCACTTGCAGTTGACAGAAATCTCTTGAATTTCTGTCTTCACAAAGAAGGATAGAGCAATGTCACTGTGCATGTTTATGCCTGACCAGAATGGAATGGCTGCAGTATACAGACAGCTAGTTGCCAAGTAATTTCACTCTTTATTAAGGCCGTCCAGAGTAGATCAACACAACATTGTTTAGCTGAGATACTGAAAGGATTGGGAGAAAACCCTGCTGCGGGAGAAGGTACAATTACAGTTTTGATTCCCCTGGATACTTAGTAACAACTACGCTAGGATAAGAATACACAAAAAACAGTTCACCTTTGAGCTCCCTACACTACTTATTTGAATGCCACTTTAGCTTGCAAATTCTACCTGCTGAGTCAAATCTAAGGCCAGAAACATCTCATTTATCTGGCAAGATACTCCATTTAGATGAAACCTTTACCTACTTTACAGAACTCCGCTCCCCAAGAAAACCCAGATTTTCTTGAATACAGCCCTTTGAAAACTACACCCTTGGTGATTAAGGACATCGTTTTCATTATCACCATTATTGCATTCTATTAAGACCAACGAATGCCCTTAAAATTATGTAGATCTATGTCTCTATAGCTTCATGGCTGCAGTCCCCATCTGCAGTGATTTTGGAGCCCCCCAAAATTAAGTCTGACACTGTTTCCACTGTTTCCCCATCTATTTCCCATGAAGTGATGGGACCAGATGCCATGATCTTAGTTTTCTGAATGTTGAGCTGTAAGCCTACTTTTTCACTCTCCTCTTTCACTTTCATCAAGAGGCTTTTTAGTTCCTCCTCACTTTCTGCCATAAGGGTGGTGTCATCTGCATATCTGAGGTTATTGATATTTCTCCTGGCAATCTTGATTCCAGCTTGTGCTTCCTCCAGCCCAGTTTCTCATGATGTACTCTGCATAGAAGTTAAATAAGCAAGGTGACAATATACAGCCTTGACGTACTCCTTTTCCTACCTGGAACCAGTCTGTTGTTCCATGTCCAGTTCTAACTGTTTCTTCCTGACCTGCATATAGGCTTCTCAAGAGGCAGGTCAGGTGGTCTGGTATTCCCACCTCTTTCAGAACTTTTCACAGTATATTGTGATCCACACAGTCAAAGGCTTTGGCATAGTCAATAAAGCAGAAATAGATGTTTTTCTGGAACTCTCTTGCTTTTTTGATGATCCAGCGGATGTTGGCAATTTGATCTCTGGTTCCCCTGCCTTTTCTAAAACCAGCTTGAACATCTGGAAGTTCACAGTTCACGTATTGCTGAAGCCTGGCTTGAAGAATTTTGAGCATTACTTTACTAGCGTGTGAGATGAGTGCAATTGTGCGGTAGTTTGAGCATTCTTTGGCATTGCCTTTCTTTGGGACTGGAATGAAAACTGACCTTTTCCAGTCCTGTGGCTACTGCTGAGTTTTCCAAATTTGCTGACATATTGAGTGCAGCACTTCAACAGCATCAACTTTCAGGGTTTGAAATCCTTCCTACTCCTTGGAAGGAAAGTTATGACCAACCTAGATAGCCTACTGAAAAGCAGAGACATTACTTTGCCAAAAAAGGTCCGTCTAGTCAAGGTTATGGTTTTCCCAGTGGTCATGTATGGATGTGAGTTGGACTGAGAAGAAAGCTGAGCGCCGAAGAATGGATGCTTTGGAACTGTGGTGTTGGAGGAGACTCTTGAGAGTCCCTTGGACTGCAAGGAGATCTAACCAGTCCATCCTAAAGAAGATCAGTCCTGGGTGTTCATTGGAAGAACTGATGCTGAAGCTGAAACTCCAATACTTTGGCCACCTCATGCGAAGAGTTGACTCATTGGAAAAGACCCTGATGCTGGGAGGGATTGGGGGCAGGAGGAGAAGGGGATGACAGAGGATGAGATGGCTGGATGGCATGACCAACTCGATGGACATGAGTTTGAGTGAACTCCAGGAGTTGGTGATGGACAGGGAGGCCTGGCGTGCTGCGATTCATGGGGTCGCAAACAGTCGGGCATGATTGAGCGACTGAACTGAACTGAACTGATGTCTCTATAATAAATTACCTCTAGAATGCTGTTTTATGATTACTTTAGATTTGCATCTGTTTATGTCCCCTTTCTCACTACTGGGCTGACACGTCTCCATTCTTCTACCTAACAACCTTCTTTCCTGTTTTTGTTTGTTTGTTTTTAATGATTCTATTGTACTATGAACTTAGACACAGATAAACTTCTATTATTAGTTTCGACTTTCAAGTTTTGAGTAACGATTTTCTGTGGGACTGCCATGTGGATTAAGCACATGAGGTTCTGTGACATCTGTTTAAACTGCTGAATAACTAGTTTTCACTTATTTCTTAAATCTTAGTAGTATTCTTGATAACTGAAGTTTCTGAATATGTGCACTCTAGAGAAACCAGTGCAAAGGATGGCTCTACATTTTAGGATTTAGAGGCTACATCAGTAAATACTACTTTTTGCAATTTAAATGAATAAGAATCAATAATAATCAATCAAGAATCAATAATCATCAACATCTAAATCTAGTAATAATGGCCTCAGGCAATGGAATATCCACAACCAATTGGTAGCAGTGCTTTCTCCAGGTCCCTCTATCCCACTCTAAAAATGGCTCCATTCCTACCCAAAGTCTTTCAAACCCAAAAGATCCCATATCTGCAGACACAATGTTTCAGGTCTCTAGGAAGCTGTGCTATGTCAGACAGCTGTTCTTCACACCCTGAATGAAGCATTCTACAAGTGTATCTAATCGGTACCATTTACTGAAATCTAACTAGTCCCAAGCACTGTGTAAGGGTTTATAAGAGTTTAGCTCAGGAAGCTAGCAACTTCCACTGTGGTTTTGATTTGCATTTTGTTAATAACTACCAATTATTAGAGTGCATTTTTTATGTGCATATTGGCTGTGGTATATCTTCATCAAAGAAACGTCTATTCAAAAATAGTATAGTATTTGTTATAGTATTAATTACATAATTGTATTTTATTTTCCATTCACAGTGACTCTATGAGAAAGGGATTATTCTCTCCTATTTTACAGATGGAAAGGGTTAAAAATCTTGCCCTGGTTACACAATCACTGAGTAGCAGAGATAGGATTCAAACTTTAAAAAGCCTGTAACTCTTAGCCATTATACTATATCTTTCCCTGAGCTTTCGTTTCCAATTCCGAGTTTACTAAGGAAACTTATCAACTAATTTGGCACCTTGTAAGGAAGAATTCCCCGCATAGCCATTTTGGTAGAGATTACCAAGAAAGGAATATCTCAAAATGCATATAGTGTATCAAACTTGGCATTTTCTTGCAAGTTTGAGAGGGTATGAACCAATGCTCTGGTACTGTGCACTTTGGGGAATAACTGGTAAAATCAAGATTCTAAGATGGCAAAACTAAGGATTAGACCCACTTCAGTGCGACCTACGGAAGGGATGCCCACAGAAGAGTCAAAACAACCTTAAAGAAAGAAGAAAGTTGGAGGATGCTCACTTCCTGACTTCAAAACTTACTACAGCATTGCAGAAATTGGACAGTGTGGTACTGGCATAAGGATAGACATACGGATCAATGGAATAGAATTGAGAGTTCAGAAAAAACCTTTACATTTATAGTTAATTGATTATCAACAAGACTGCCAAGACATTTAAATTGAGAATGGCAACTATATGTGCTAGAGAATGAAGTTGGATTCCTACCTCATACCAAATACAAAAAAGAATAAATGAAAAAGGATCATAGACCCAAATGTAAGAGGTAAAACTATAGCACTCTAAGAAGAAAACACAGGAGTAAATCTTCAGGAACTTGGGTTAGGCAATGGTTTCATATATATGATACCAAAAGCATAAAGAATAAAATAAAATATAAATTGGACTTCATTCAAATAAAAAAACTTTTGCACAAGCAACCAAAGAAAAAAATAGATAAACTGAATGTCAAAATAGAAAACTTCTGTGCTTCAAAGGACACTATTAAGAAAATGCAAAGAAAGACACCTACAGAATGACAGAAAATAGCTGCAAATCATACATCTGATAAAGGTATAGTATGCAGAATATATAAAGATCTCTTACAACTCAGCCATTTTTTAAAAATCCAATTTTAAAATAGGCAAAGTATTTTTGAATAGACGTTTCTTTGATGAAGATATACCACAGCCAATATGCACATAAAAAATGCACTCTAATAATTGGTAGTTATTAACAAAATGCAAATCGAAACCACAGTGAAATATGACTTCACATCCATTAGGATGGCTATCGTAAAAAAGACTGGCAATAACAAGTGTCCGTGAGGATGTGGAGAAGTTAGAACCCTCATACATTGCTGGTAGGAAAGTATTCAAAAAATGGTGCAGCCACTTTGGTCAACAATCCTTCTAAAGGTTAAACATAGTTATTATATGACCCAGAAGCCCCAGTGAGATGAACACATGTGTATAACTCACACACAGATGTCATAGCAGTGTTATTCATAATAGCGCCAAAGTGGAAACAACCCAAATATCCATCAAATGATGAACTGAATCAAAGTGTTACATCACAATGGAAAATTATTCAACCATAAAAAGAATTGATTGACTACTGCTACCTGGTACAACATGGAAGAAGCTTGAAAACATTCTGCAGAATGATAAGAGCCAGATATAAAAGCCCACATATATGGTTGCATTTACATGGAATGTCCAGACTAAGGAATCAAGGGAGAAACGAAGTGGATTAGTGGTTGCCTATGGCTGGGTTGGGGAGAAAGGGATGAAGAATGAAGAGTGACTGATAATAGATACTTATGGGAGGGTGGGGAATAATGAAAATGTTCTAAAATTAGATTGTGGTGATGTTTGTACAACTAAATACCACTGAAATGTGAATTTTTTTGGTATGTAAATACTATTTCAATAAAGCTGTTTTTAAAAAACTAATGCCTACCAGCAACTTTCAACTCTGTTACAGTATTACAATCATTAAATTCATATATTAATGTATGCTGCTAAGTCACTTCAGCCGTGTCTGACTCTGTGCGACCCCATAGACGGCAGCCCACCAGGCTCCCCCGTCCCTGGGATTCTCCAGGCAAGAACACTGGAGTGGGTTGCCATTTCCTTCTCCAATGCATGAAAGTGAAGTCGCTCAGTCGTGTCCGATTCTTTGTGACCCCATGGACTGCAGCCTACCAGGCTCCTCCATCCATAGGATTTTCCAGGCAAGAGTATTGGAGTGGGGTGCCACTGCCTTCTCTGATATTTATGTATATATGTATATATATATATATACACACACACATGTTTAGCAAAAGGAATAGATACATTTTAAGTATATTTATCAATTAAGCAGCAAATAATTTTTTAAATCTGAAGATTATTGGAGTAGCACTGTTATTTCTCACATTGAGCTCACCAGTTTGGTGACTTTGGGGTAATTTATATGCATTTACTCCGGCAGTTGGTGATGGACAGGGAGGCCTGGCATGCTGCGGTTCATGGGGTCGCTAAGAGTCGGACACGACTGAGCGACTGAACTGAACTGAACTGAAATACCCTCACCATGTATGTCTACCAGGCTGGGAACTGTCTTGGCTACAGAAGAAGGGATTGTTATTCCCATATAAATAATCATGAATTATTAGTAATAAATACTGAACAAATGTGTGTAGATAAAATATTTTTTCATTCATCTTCTTTGACATTCATTCACAGGCTGAAGCACTAAAGTAAAGTTCTTTCACAGAGTACACTTTGTAATCTTTTACACATTTTATGTAGATTCATAACTTAAAATGTTTTATGCCCCATTATATTATGGAATCTAACATGATTTCCATCTTTCCGCAATTATAAGTAGTAGCTTGAGGAACTTAGATACTTTTCCACTTTAGGAAAGGAATCTGAAAGGAACTTTAGTTGGTTCATGTGTGTGTGAATGCATGCACTCAGTTGTGTCTGATTCTGCGACCCCATGGACTTGCCAGGCTCCTCTGTCCAGAGGATTTTTCAGCCAAGAATACTGGAGTAGGCTGCCATTTCCTTCAGTAGTGAGTAAAAACTAACTTCACATTAGCCCCTGGGTGTTGTGAAATTTCCTGAATTCCATGGAAAATACAGGTTTTTTTTAGAACAGGGGTAAAGGACATCACTAGAATGCTCTTTAGCTTCCCTTTTCAGGCTCTTGCTCAAGCAAATAGAAAAGAGGTCGGCTTTCAGTTGTAGCTTAGAGCACCTCAAAGATCAATTAAAAGTATGTTCAGCACTGTTTTCAAATCTAGAGGCTGCTGATAAAAACATCCAAAGGATATATTCAGCCAGGCGGCCGTTCTTCAGACTCTTATCTTAGGCCTACTTAATCAGGGGAAGACTTTAGAGTCTCTAAATTGTATCTATTTTATCCCCTGCTTTTAGTTAGGAATATACCTCAAAGCACGATCCTGCTTGACAGTTCAAATCTTTCACTGTTTTGATTTTCTACAGTTGCTTGTCCTGGGAATCTCCTGGCGGTTCAAGGGCTAGGACTGCTTGCTCTCACTGCCAAGGGTCTGGGTTTGATCCCTGGTCAGGAAACTAAGATCCCACATGCTTCATGGCATGGCAAAACAAAAACAAAAACAAAAACAAAACAGCACACAACAGTTGCTTGTCCTAATCTTAAAAGAGGTTTTGCTGTTTTCCTTAATAAGACATCCTGAGCATCTTATTCCCTCTCTTTGTCCATCTGCTTTTCTTTGGGTAACATAAACACTCCTGGAGAAGTTTCTAAATCAAGTTTGAGGGGATGAAGTGTATAATGTGCAGCTGCTATTTAAGAAATTAATTCATTCAACAAATATTTAAAGAATACCTGTGAGTGGGAATTTCCTGGTGGTCCTGTGGTTAGGCCTCGACGCTTTCACTGCCTAGGGCAGTGGAACCAGGAAAGTCATAGAGATTAAGCCTTCTACAGGCTTATATTTGATTTCTCCATTACAGATCTTTGGGCTTCCCAGGTGGTACAGTGGTAAAGAAACAGCCTGCCAATGCAAGAGATGCAAGAGACAAGGGTTCGATCCCTGGGTCAGGGAGATCCCTTGGGGTAGGAAATGGCAACCCACTCCAGTATTCTTGCCTGGGAAATCCCACGGACAGAGAAGCCTGGAGGGTTACAGTCCATGGGGTCGCAAAGAGTCAGACACAACTGAGCGCGCGCGCACACACACACGCACACACACACACACACACACAGATTTCTGACAAACATCCCACCTTCCAGAAAGTCTGGATGGGTAGAGAACTCAAAAATAGTATCTCAGAGAGTATGTGGGTTCAATCTCTAGTGAGAGAACTAAGATCCTGCAAGCCTCATGGTGTGGCCAAAAAAGAAAAAAGAATACCTGTGAGGTGTCAGGTGCAGCACTAGGTGCTGGAAATATAACAGTGAAAAAATAGGCATGGCCCTTTGACTTGTGACAAGTTTTGTAAAGTAAATAAACACCCACTAATTAATTATTTTTATTAATTTCCTAATACTTACCTTACAGGTACTGTGATTCGTGTACTTAAAAAAAAAGTATGCTCTACATCACAGAGCCTAAGGACTAATGGAAACTGTAGACGCATATTTTTCTAATCAACTAGTTTGTTTTAGAGGTATTATGGGCATCTTATTTCAAGGAGAAATCCATCCTGGTGCAATTGAAATCCATCTTTCAGCTTCAAAAAAGAGAAAATTGCCCCAGGTTTCCTGTGGATATTTCTTGGCTTGTTTTTCCTTATTCATTATAGCCACGACTATAATTTGGTCACCAACTTTCCATAATCCATCGGCCAGGTTTCACACTTCCTGTTGTGTCTTGGAAAGAGCTTACAGATCTCATGTATTATTGCTAAGAATAAAATCTTTAACAATTACTTTAGTCTTGTATTTTTTTAAAAAATTGAACGTTTTTTTTCTTGCCTCATATGGATTTCTTCAGAACGGCTATCTTTCTTATTAAGATCATCTTCTAAAGCACTTTTATTTTATCAGGGAAACATACCATCTCTTATGTAAAAGCATGAGGGGATTATTGGAATTCTTGGACATTCTGGTTGAGGATACATATTAATTATAGCTGTTTTCTCTGCACTGAACCCCATGGTTTGTTTTATAGAGAATGAATAACAACATGCCAACCAGGAAAATTAATTCCAGGTTACATGATTGAAAAAAAATTGTCTTAAATTCAAGAGCAGAGAGGCCTTAGAAAGCTTTGCTGAAAATAAATCAGTGTAGCTTTTTTCCCCTCTGGTTACCATTACACAGTAAGCAGTTAGTAACCCTGAACATCTTTTTAATTTTTTGGCTGCGCTTCATAGCTTGGGGGACCTCATCTTAGTTCCCCAACCAGGGATTGAACTTGGGCCCCCAGGAGTGAAATCAAGGAGTACTAACCACTGGACCATCAGGGAATTCCCAGATCCTGCACTCCTGAAGTAGAAGTCTTTATGAAAACAAGCAAAGGAACTGAGACAATGTTTCTTTAAACAAGATATTGATAGAAATTAAGCCTCTCAGTCAGTAAAGAATCTGCCTGCAATACAGGAGACTGGGGTTTGATTCCTAGGTTGGGAAAATCCCCTGGAGAAGGAAATGGCAACCCACTCCAGTATTCTTGCCTGGGAAATCCCATGGACAGAGGAGCGTGGTGGGCTACAATCCATGGGGTCGCAAGAGTCGGACACAACTTTGTGACTAAACCACCATAGGCACAAATTTGATTTCTCCAACATTACAGATATTTGACAAACATCCCACCTTCCAAAAAATTTGGTTGGGTAGAAACCTCAAAAACAGTATGTCAGAAAACTGAATTTGTTCCAAAATGAGGCCAGTTCTGCCACACTGATAGACTGTATTTGAGTGATGGCTAGTAACAAGATAAAAGACTAAAATGTTAGGCCAAATCCTCTGGATATCAAATATATAATTGAATTTACCCCTTTTCACAGTTTATCTCAGTGTCACAGAGGTCTGCCTAGCTTTTTCTCATAGTTAGCAGTTTTTTGCTAATCCTGTGGAACCCTGTGTGCAGCACACAGTACCCTGGCTCCTGGGGGACACTTCTCTTTGGGTTCCCTTTGCAGAGTGTGTGCCGTTTGGCAGGGACATGCTGAGTGATGTGTGCAAACTATAAGCAATGTCAGGCTAGAGCTTGCTCACTCTCTGCCACTCCCCTTTCTAAATAAACGAAAGGGACTGCAGGCTTTTCTGCTCCTCAAACACACCACTCTCCTTGTCTTGGGATTTTTTTCACCCTCTATTCCCTCTGCCTTACCATAGGCTCTGGGTTCAGCTGCTCCTTCAGATTTTGCAAAGATGATTCCTTTTAGAGGCTTTCCTCGGCGCCTGATTACTCAGTGTGTTTCCTTCTTAACACCACAGTCGTGTTTGTGTGTTTGTCTCTGCCCACTAGAAAGCAAGATTCTGGAGGCCGAGGCAGGGCCAGTCTTGCTCCTGGAAATATTTCCAGCACCTAGAACACTGGTGCTCAAGAAATGTGTATTTCCACTACTGTATTTATAATAGATAACCAACAAAGACCTGCTGTATAGCACAGGGAACTCTCCTCAATATTCTGTGATAACCTGAATGAGAAAAGAATTGAAAAAGAACAGGTACACCTGTACGTATGACTGAATGACTTTCCTATACACCTGAAACCAATACAACATGTTCATCAACTATGCTCCGACAAAAAAAAAAAAACTCTCATTAAAAAAAGATAAATGTCTACTTTATACTGATGAACCGCTTACCCAACATATCTGTAATGTCCTGGCTGGAAGAACTGTTATCATTTGGAGTTATCCCACCTGGTTTTGAACAAGATACTGGAAGCCTTGGCTGGAGATTCTCAAACCTTACTGCATACTAGCATCACTGGGGAAACTTAAAAACTACCTTTGCTTAGACCCCGCCCCAACCTAGGGGTGATGGGTCTCAGGCACCAATATGTTTTAAAAGCTCATTGTGTCTTTGCTTGTGTAACCAAGGTAGAAAGTACTGGTCTAAGTGACATGGAACAGAATAACTACCCAGCTACCATGCTCTTGTCCTCTAGGTGAGTCATTCCTGTGTCAGCTCTGTTTAGGGAAACTCAAAGTGTTCTTTAGACTACCTCTGTGGCTTCTGAATACCTGCCTTGTTATCACAAGGGGGCAGAATTTGGCATAAACCAGACAAAAAATTAACCTCTCAGGAAAAAGACAAGGTGTTCAAGTCACCTAGGTTCATCTGTTAGTTGTTATTTGGTTTCTAAGTCATGTCCAACTCTTTGCAACCCAGCGAGGCTCCTCTGTCCCTGGGATTTCTCAGGTAAGAATACTGGAGTGGGTTGTCATTTCCTACTCCAGGGGATTCTTCCTGACCAGTGATTGAACCTGCATCTCCTGCAATGGGACAGGAGGATTCTTTACCACTGAGCCACCAGGGAAGCCCTCATCTGTTAACACCTGCTCTGAAAACCTCAAACTCAAAGGGGAAAGTTCCAGCACTTTTCTTCCTTCATAAAAGAAAGTCATCAACAAACTTCTTCATTTAGCTGTAGAAATCAGAGGCAATCACTCAAGTGCAAAGCAAGCAAAAAAACAATGCTCCCAGAAGAGGGATGTGTCCAAATTCCATCTTCTTCTTTGTAAGAAACAGAGATCAAGTAGTGGCTGGCTCAGAAACACTTGTCCAAGGACTTCGCTGGTGGTCCAGTGGCTAAGACTCTGAGCTCCCAACGCAGGGGGCCCAGGTTCCATTCTGGGTTAGGGAACTAGATCCCACATGCTGCCACTAAAGATCTCTCGTGGTCCAATGAAGACCAAGATCCCCTGGATTGCAACTAAGACCCCTGACAGCCAAATAGATACATAAATACTAAAAAAAAAATGGAAAAGAAACACTTGTCCATACTTTTTGTTATGGCAAACTCTAAACTTTTAGACCTTACATAAAATTGAGACCTCCTTTTTTTTTTTTTTTAAGGAAAAGCAATGGTTATTGGTATTTTCCTCAAACTGTGCAACTTAATAAACTGTTTTCTTCTATATTTTTCAAAACCACCATCAGAACTGTTCACAAAAGCTAGATTCATGCTAAAAGTCAATGTTGTTTCCCCTCCAGTTAGAAAACCTAAATAACTATAATAAAATGAGCATGCACACAGGATTAGAAGTAGAAATATTTGAGTTACCATCCAGGCCCTATCACTTGCCAACTGAATGAATGGTCAGCAATTTTTCTTGCCTATTAAATGAGAATCAGAACACCTATGCTCCCTGCCCCCACGTCGTTGTTTCTTGCTAGTAATATTCACAAACTTTCTCTGAAAATGTTGCAGTGTGCAAATGAAAATTACTGGGTGGGAGGGAGGCTCAAGAGGCAAGGGATTCAAGTTGTTGTATGGCCAAAACCAATACAACATTGTAAAGCAATTATCCTCCAATTAAAAAATTAATTTTAAAAAATAAAAATTACTGGTCTCCTGTCTTACAATGAACTTTTAAGCAAAAAAACACAAAACTACAAA
Source organism: Budorcas taxicolor (assembly GCF_023091745.1). Classification (NCBI taxonomy): domain Eukaryota; kingdom Metazoa; phylum Chordata; class Mammalia; order Artiodactyla; family Bovidae; genus Budorcas; species Budorcas taxicolor. The sequence goes on along the minus strand of NC_068927.1, from coordinate 23,268,400 downwards.
AAAAAAAAAAAAAAAAAAACAGTGGTTACAGTAATTAGAAATGTTTACCCAGGATATATGAAGTGTCCACCCAGGATATATGAAGTGTCCGCAAAGTGCTGAAGAAGCTGTCCCTGAATCCATTAAACCAGATCACCCAACAGGGAAAGCCATTTCCTCTGCAACAGGAGACACTCAGCTAGGCCAAATCCAGAAATAACACAATAAATCCGTTTATTCATCCCCAAAAGTCTATTTCCACCCTTTAAAGTTCTTTCATCTTCCGCAAAAGATGTCTAGGCTATGGAAGGGACTATTTAAATTCAGAAAGCCTTCGGGCTCCCCTGGTGGCTCAGGAGTACAGAATCCACCTGCCAGTGCAGGAGACAGGGGTTTAATCCCTGACCCAGGAGGATCCCACATGCTGCAGGGCAGCTGAACCCATATACCACAGCTACTGGGCCTGTGCTCCAGAGCCCAGGAACTGCAGCTACTGAAGCCCAAGAGCCCTAGAGCCCGTGTTCCCCAATGAGAAGCCACCATAATGAGAAGCCCTCCTGCCACAGGAGCGTAGCCCCCTCTCGCCACAACTAGAGAAAAGCCCAAGCAGCCACAAAGACCAAGCACAGCTAAAAATAAATGAATAAAATTACTTAAAAACCAATAAATTCAGAGAGCCTCTATCTAGTCAAGATCAGGGCACTGAACTTGAATAGCTATGAGTTTAAAATTCTATTCCAGGGTTTCAGTAGGTAAGAGGATATAGAAAGTTGCAAGTTGATGGCAGTTTTGCAGTTGATCCCAGGACAGCTTAAAACAGAACTCCTGCCTCCTAACTTCTCAAGGTTAAAAGCAACCTTAGAGGTTGTCTGGCTGAGAATATGCTGGGACAGGTATGGATTAGAATCCTATGTGGTCCTGGTAAGTCTTTAATCTCACCTAGACTTTATTTATTTGTAAAATAGAGATTAAAAACATCTCTTTTTGGAGAAGGAAATGGCAACCCACTCTAGTATTCTTGCCTGGAGAATCCCAGGGACAGAGGAGCCTGTTGGGTGCCATCTATGGGGTCACACAGAGTCGGACACGACTGAAGCAACTTAGCAGCAGCAGCAGCAGGTGATCTCTGACTCAGCTGCTATACTTGAAAATATAAATTGCATTTATTTTAATAAAGTTTATAATTTTGTCCTTGAGCTATTAAAAAAATAAAAATAAAAAGACCATCTCTTTTACAGTGTAAATAATCTGAAGCTTAGAGATGATATACATAAAACCAGCACAATTTAGGTTACCAATAAATCATAGCTAATTTTTAAAAGTCAATTGAGTGATTTTCAGATTTCTCCCACTGACAGATCACTGTAAAATGCTGATACAATTTACCAAGTCATGTGAACCAAGAAAAGTTTTGTTGTTGCTGTGTTTGGTCACTAAGTCGTGTTTGACGCTTCTGTAGCCACCAGGCTCCTCTGTCCATAGGATTCTCCAGGCAAGAATACTGGAGTGGGCAGCCATTCCCTTCTCCAAGGGATCTTCCTGACCCATGGATCAAACCCAGGTCTCTCACATTGCAAGCAGATTCATTACCATCTGAGCCACAAGGGAAGCTCCCCCCCGCCGCACCCCTCCCCTGCCCCCCACCCCGCCCCAAGAAAAGCTTATTTAGTAGCACATATGACTCTACTGTATATGTATACATAGTATCACAAAAGAACACATCTGGGGACTTCCCTGGTGGTCCAGTGGCTAAGAATCCACCTTCCAATGCAGGGGACAGGGGTTTATCCTTGGTCAGGGAGCTAAGACCCTACATGCCGCAGGGCAACTAAGCCCACACACTACAACTACAGAGTCCATGTGATACAAGTAAAGATTCCATATATCACAACTTAAGACCTGATGCAGACAAATAAATTAATTAATTAAAAAACAAAAACAAAACCCACCTCTGTTCATCAAAACAAAGATTTTCTTTAATCCCCTGAAAACAATCTATTGAGCTGGGTCATGTGTCTAGTCTTCCCAAACTATTTGTTGGCTGCTTGTTGATTTGGTTTATAGGTTAATAGCAGGTAAAACAGACAAGCTGTGGTAGACCAATGGAGGAAAGTCCTATCGTTCTGATTAGCTGCAGGCCTCACAGAGTTTGCAAACCTTACCTAATAACACCTTACTGATATTGATAAACCAATTCAATGATTTTGAAATCTTTCTGAAGACAAGGAACTTCTTTCTTTAAAAAGATTATTATTTTTTTTTTTTCCAGAAGCTCAAGGTCTAAAACACAGAAAAGCAGAAGTCCTGAATGAAAAAACAGAACCAAGGCTGAGGAGCCTTTCTGTAAGCTTAGGCACCCCCTGTCCTTCCCTACCCTCAGAAAGGCATCTCTGAAGACTTCCTGGGCTTGGAGGGGGATATTTTGGAAAAATCCCTTCAGTCCAGCCCTTCATTCTTCAGATAAGGAGATTAAACCACAAGGGACTAAGAAATCCACCCAAGGTGGTCCCGTGAGTCTATGAAAGCACCAACCCTGGGACCTAGGCCTCTAACTTCTCTGTTCAGCATTTTCTGAATTTTTCAAACAGTATAGCTGGGAAACTTTGATTTATTTCCCAAGATAACTGGTTAAACAGCTGAGGCAGAACTTTGGCAAAGCCAGTCAACTCTCTAAAAAATTTATCTTCTTAATAGAAGGTTGATCAGATGTCCCTCCTCTGTCTACTTCTGCTATCATGTTCCATAATGTACCAAAATTCTCTGTTTTATACCAGACATCATACATGGCCTGCCCAGTGCATCCAACTCTCTTGGGCTGGTTGCTCTCATTTAAAAATCAGAAGATTTTGGCCTAGAAATATGGATTTCCAACTACTGCTGAAAATGGAGAAATCCTAGCAATACTGAATTCTCATTCCTAGTTAACACTCCCAGGAGCTGAGAAGAGGCAGGCACTCTTTGGTGTGTCTCAGTCCCCACCCATCCCTACCATCTGCCCCCTGTAGACATTTGAATTTGTGAGCCAGGGTCTAAAGCTTTTCTCTATAGAAGCTTTTTTCTTTCTTTCTTTTTTTTTTTGAGAATGGGACTTTTAGAAACCAAGGTAAACCTAAGAATCAGACATAGGGGATAATCTCATTTCAAAAGATGAGGTGAGGCCTCCCTGGTGGTCCAGTGGATAAAAATCCACCTGTCAATGGAGGGGACACAGGTGTGATCCCTGTTGCAGGAAGATCCCACATGCCTTGGGCCAACTAAGTCCCAGTGCCGAAGTGACTGACCTTGGATGCTGCAACTAGTGAAGCCCGAGCACTCTAGAGCCCATGCTCTGAGACAAAAGAAGTCACTGCAATGAGAAACCCCCGCACCACAACTAGAGAGGAGGCCCTGCTCCCCACAACTAGAGAAAAACCCAGGTACAGAAACGAAGACCCAGCGCAGCCTTACAGTTAAAGAAAAAAGTGAGGTGAATGTCACCATATATAATGCTGCTCTCTTTCCTTGATTAAGGACTAAACTTTAGAGTGTCCTGACTTGTTTATTTTTCTGAGAGCTGTTAAAATACCCAGACTAACACTCAGACTTGCTTCCCTGTGGGTCCCCTTTCATATGACTGTCTGTAGCATGACTCCAAACCCTCCGAGCCCCTCGGGAGATGCATTATTAAACCACACATCAGCCTGCATCCTGCATCCCAGGGCGCCTCTTTCAGCGGTACAGTTAGGAGGAATCATGCCCAGTACTGGGCAACATGGGCGGGGGGACAGCAGGCAAAAATGAGACAATTCTTAAGGAGCATTTGGTCCTTGGCTCCCAGCTGCAGCAACCCATGGCCTCATGTCACACTCTTGCTCCCTGCACGTCCCCAAATCTGTGATTGCCTCACACACCTCTACCAGTTCAATCACCTTACTCTATGCCCTCAATAAAATTTACCAAAGTATCAGATAAACAAATTCACCCTAAGGTTTTAATAGTTTAGAATTGTGTATTTTTTAATTATTTTTGTATTGGAGTACAGTTGCTTTACAATGTTATGTTAGCAAAACTGGATACTTTTTATTTTAGCTTTTTAACCTAAGTGTGTATCACTAATAAAAGAATTTTAGGGATCATGATTAGTTGATGAAAAGAACAGCTGGAAACAAAAAAAGGCTTACCTTCAAATTATACCACAAAGGAGGAAGTTTATTTACTTTGTGCCTGAAGGGTTACCAATTATGCCACCTCCCCTCCTCAGGGATGTTGTTCAGATGCTACTCTCTCAGTGAGGCCTTCCCTAAACACATAAATTAAAATGATGACCACCCCCCCACTCACACTCCCTACTGTATCCCTTGTATCTCCATATCACTTAGCACCATATGGTACACTGTATCTCGTTGTTTACTGTCTCCCTGCCTCCAATAGAACGTAAGCCCCATGGGCCAGGATCTTTGTCTGTCTACCACATCCTCCGTGCTGTGGCAGCGCCTGGTCCACAGAAGATGCTCAACAAAGGTTTATTAAACAAATGAACTTGTCATGTATCATGCCCAGGCCGCAGGGTGACAATTATTTCCATAGTTCACAGTTAGATACATAGGAGAACTTCTTGCTGATGAGAGCGGCTACATATCTTAAAGCTGGAAGGGTTCTCAGAAGCTGTGCTGTCTTTCCTTTGAAAAGTTGAAGTTAGTCGCAGAGTCGTGTCCGACTCTGTGATTCCAGGGACCGCAGCCTGGTCCTGCTCCTCTGTCCATGGAATTCTCCAGGCAAGAGTACCGAAGTGGGTTGCCATTCCCTTCTCCAGGATCTTTCTTTTACATATATGTATACATATATATATCAGGCTTCCCTGGTGGCTCAGACAGTAAAGAATCTGCCTGCAATGCAGAAGACCCGGGTTCGACGCTGGGTAGGGAAGATCCCCTGAAGAAGGGAATGGCAACCCACTCCAGTATTCTTACCTGGAGAATTCCATGGACAGAGGAGCCTGTTGGGCTACTGTCTGTGGGGTTGCAAAGAGTTGGACACAACTGTGCAATGAACATCTCCACTTTCATACATATATATACATATATGTTTGAAATATATATATATCAAATAAGTATACATATCTCCTTTCCTAAATATTTTTAAGGATGAGATAGTCTTTTTTTTTTTTTTTTTTGTAATCTAGAATTGACATCGGGTAGCCCATCTGGGAAGCAGGAAACTGAATAAGATGACTTTTTTGTCAAAATGCTACAATGTAACCAAACGCATGTAAGATGTGGGATGTGGGACATGATGTGGTGGCAGTGGTGAGGTGTTTGTGTGTGTGTGTGTGTGTGTGTTTAGTGTGGCAGCTGCACCTTTAGCTAGATTATGAACCTTCATTTCCTCTGAGCTAACAAAGACGGAGTTTAGTTCTTTATCTGAAATGTGTCCTAGTAAATACATATAATAAGACCTAATTTGAAAAAGCCGCAGAGGATGTTTCTGGCTATTTAACTTTGCAGCCCTGCCTTACAGCTGTCCTTTGGGAAATAACTTTATTATTTTTTGTTGTTATTGGTATTTGTACCTTTTTACTATGCTTCTTTGAAATCTTCGAACAGCATGCATGGGAAACTTGGATTAATTCCCCAAATACAAACAACATGAAGCCTGAACTTCTGGTTCAAGTGTTCTAACCTGGCACCAAGGTCAGAACACAAATTCACTGATGGACCCCAGACTAGATTAGATTCATGGTGCTAAAGTAACATGTGCATTATTTGTATGGAACTAACTGGCTAATGTCCTGAGCAGGGGTGAGCACAGGGTATCCGTGAGAAACAGACAGTATCAGCACAAGAAAGTAACCTCTTCAGAAAAGTTATTTTATCACCATTGTCACCAGAGACATCACCAGTGAAACTTTTAAGACATAGGGCATATAAGATTAGGTTACCAACCCCACATCAAAGGAGTGTAGAAGAGAGACAAGAAATGACCTGCTTTTTAAGTGCCTGAACTTATGAAACCTCCCAGATACAATCTTAGAGTAGAACCTCATTTCTGGTCTCTATTACAATCCATTCTAAGGAATAACACATGTACAAGGTTATTCATTACAGTCCATCAGTAAAAGTTTGGAAACAAAAGTTTGGAAACAAGTGATCATCTTGGGGGCCTGGTTAACCGAATTATGGAATATCCGTACAATGGAATACGATTAAATAATTTTTAAGATGAGAATATTCTTTATGAACGGAATTAGAATGATTTCAAGTGACAGAACCAAGATGTGGAATAATAGTGTATGCGATCACGGGGATAAAAGGTAAAACAAGAATGCATACATACAAGGACTTCCCTGATGGTCCAGTGGTTAAGACCCGCGCTCATAACGCAGGGGGCCTGGGTTTGAGCCCTGGGCAGGGAACTAGATCCCACACGCCTCAACTAAGAGTTCACATGCTGCAACTACGACCCTGCACAGCCAAATAAGTATTAAAAAAAAAAAAAAAAGATTGATCTAGGAACATTTTAAAAAATTAAAAAATAAAAATAGAAAACCCAAGAATACACACATACAGTTATATTTTCTTGTGTATATATGAAATATCTCTGGAAGGGTGCATAATAAACCGAATCACTGGCTTCTTCTAGAAAAAGTACAAACTACTGGGTGTAAGATAGGATGTATTGTACAACACGGGGAATATAGCCAACATTTTGTAACAACTGCAAATGAAGTGCAATCTTTAAAAATTGTATACAAAATTTAAATATTTTAAAAGTGAATTAAGCCCTTCTTAATCTAGGAGGTACCATTTCTGTAGGTTTGAAATTTTTTCAAGATGAGATGATCTAGCAAACACAAACAAACAAGAATATGCTCTGCTCTGGGGTAATAAGTTGGGTGCCTCCAGCTCAAGGCTGTCAAGGAAGGGGAAGTGCCAAAGATAATTTGCTTGCTTCAGACGTATACTTATGTTGGCCTGCAAGCTGAGGGCAGAGTGGAAATATTTTCTTCGCTGCCATCAGAAAACGGGTTTCCAACCCGTTTTCAACCTCTATGGCGATGCGGTTTCTGATCTTGCCATCTGAATCAGGCACAACCTTCTTTAACTGAAAATGGCCAGCTCCCCACCTTGGGCTGGTTACACACAGGTGAAAAAACAAAATGTCAGTTAACCTTTTCTCTCCATGCTTTGGCCACCCAGCAGATAAAATGCTAAACATGTAGTATAGGACCTAAATGGAGTCAAAGCTTCAGTTTTGGAAAAGTTTTTCTTGGCAAAACCCCTGGTAAGAGGGGCAGCCCCTTGGGGACTCATAGCAAACAAGGGATTTCCTCTGTACGGGCTCAGCAAGAGTCAACGTGCAGGGAGGTAGTTTTGATGGAGGGATGCTTGGATGAAAAAGGGAGGAGAGTCAACAAACTCGTGTTTCAGTCCTGAATCTACCTCAACAGTTACCACAGGATCTTAATTTTTAAAGCCCGAGTACTTCCCTGGTAGTTCAGATGGTAAAGAATCTGCCTGCAATGTGGGAGACCTGGGTTTGATCCCTGGGTCGGGAAGATCCCCTGGAGAAGGAAATGGCAACCCACTATAGTATTCTTGCCTGGAGAATTCCAGGGACAGAGGAGCCTGGAGAGCTACAGTCCATGGGGTCACAAAGAATTGTACACAACTGAGTGACTAACACACACACACAGAGCCTCCTCTGTAAAATGGAATCACAGTCATTGCCTCATCCACCTTCCTGGACCAAAAGATAAAAAAAGAATACAAAGCTTTTGTTTGCTTGTTTTGGAGTGCACACAAGGCATGTGGGATCTTAGTTCCCTGACCAGGAATCAAACCCACACCCCCTACACTGGAAGCCCGGAGTCTCAACCACTGGACCACCAGGGAGGTCCCTACAAAGCATTTTTAGAACTCTCTCAGGCACTACAGGCAAATGATAGGACAGTGAAGTTTATAGAGAGGCAAACATTACCTTTAGAATCGGACATATCGTAGCTTTCTGGTCCTCAACCTTCATCTGCTGTGTGACCTAGGACAAGCCCCCTACCCTCACTGAGCCTTAGTTTCCTCAATGCAAAATGCTGTTAATGCTACCTGTTTAACAAAGCAGCTAGCTGTGAGAATTAAGTGGAGGAACCTACCCAAGTAGAGAGCTCACCAATTCCTTTTCCATGTATCTTCGGTAATGAATCATGGTCTCAATCAAAGGATACTTCATTTGCTGATTTGCTACGTTCCTCAGACTCTCTGTACTATCGGCTCAATTTTTCTGTAACTCTAGAAGTTTTCTAAAAAATAAACGCTACTAGTTAAAAAAAAAAGATATTTATTGAAAATGTAGTGTATTGAAAAGGGGGACTCTGGAGCCAGACTGCATGGATTTGAATCACAGCCTCACCATTTACTCTATGAATGATCTGGGGAAATTTAGTAACAGCTTTGTACTTCAGTTTGCTCATCTATAAGCACTACGTAAACTTTTGCTATTAATATAAAACAGTACTAATGATTACTTTTAATATTATTACATTGTACTCAACAATGGGAATACAGTGATGGACAAGGCGATTTAAGCAAAACACTTTGAAATCACCCACTGTTATCTTAAATGTAGGCCCAAAGAGGTTAAGTTACTCCACCAAGGCCAGTAGCTAGTTATTAAGACAGGCCTTAATGGGCTTCCCAGCTGACGCTAGTGCTAAAGAACCCGCCTGCCAGTGCAGGAGACATGAGAGACGCAAGTTCAATCCCTGAGTTGGGAAGATTCCCTGGAGGAGGGCATGGCAACCCATTCCAGTATTCCCTGGAGGAGGCCCGTCTCCCAGTAGCTGGAGAATTCCATGGACAGAGGAGCCTGGTGGGCTACAGTCCATGGGTCGCAAAGAATTGGACACAACTGAGCGACTGAAGCACACACAGACACAGAAGAACAGCCAGGGCTAGTGAGAGAATTCTAGACTGCTAGCCACTGTCTCTCCACTGTTCTGGGCTATGCAACCAGATTTGAACCTGGACACTACCGAGTCCTGGAGGTACCAGAGTGGATTCAGGAAGTCAGTTGGAACTGGTCCAATAATTCTGCTCATTCCTGACCTCCACCCTCTTTCTACATCCCATTCCATGGGGTGTTGTCCTTGCCTGGCCTACAATGTGGACCTTCCTGCAAATTTCAGATTTGGCATCCATGGTGGAGTCTACATGGAAAGGCCACACCCTCACACCATGTGGATTTCTTTCGTGCTTGTGAATCTTTAGCAGAATAATGGTTGGGTCTCTCAGAGACCTCCTGCAAAGGGGCAGATCCAGGTTTGGTGGGGTTTGAAGTGTAAATACTGTGGGCTCTCTTTAAGGAAAGAATACATAATTATGAATTAAAAATTAGGTACCAGGCCTTGGAATGCATGCAAATGAAAGGTCCTAAAGTTTAAGCATAATTAGCTTCCTGGGAAATCAGCTCTGCTCTTAAAGTTACTAATTCCCTTCCTTCCTTCTCTCTTCCCTTCGTCTTTGCTTCCAGCCGAGTCACCTGCACCTGCCCTTCCCTCAAGCACCCAGTGGGCACCAGGAGGTAGGTAGCTTCCTAAGTTTACATTCTGATGAAAAAAATGGACTTTGCTCCAGTCTACAGATTATTATCCAAATTATGATACAGACATGGCTTTTCTTGGTATGAAAGAATAAAATGCTATACAGTTAACCTGTGGGTACTGTGTAATCAAGCTATGTGGGGCTTAGACCACAATGGAGCTAGAAGCTACGGTTTTCTGTTTTGTGAACACCCCCAGAGGCAGGCTCTTCTATGTCTGGGACATTCAATAAATAAAATGATCCTCTCGGAAGTGGGGGCGGGGGGGGTGATATAGCAAGCTAGAGAGGAGAGCATATCCTTGCTGTTGTTCAGTCGCTCAGTCGAACTGGACTGCAGCATGCCAGGCCTCCCTGTCTTTCACCACCTCCCGGAGTTTGCTCAAATTCTCGTCCATTGATTTGGTGATGCCATCCAACCATCTCACTCTCTGTCACCCTCTTCTCCTCTTGCCCTCAGTCTTTCCCAGCATCAGGGTCTCTTCCAGTGAGTCAGCTCTTTGAATCAGGTGGCCAAAGTATACAGTTATACATAATCATACATGATTGACAGAACATTTTCACACATATCATCTGATCTAATGCTCACACCATCTGATGTATGTGGTGTGGCTTTACTAAATCCACACCCCCAACGACAGACTGAAGAGTGAGGCCCACAGTGACTGAAGTTTGGTTCTGAGCTCTTCCTTGTTAATCTTTCTCCACAGCGCTGCTTCCTTCCCCCGACCCCTGTGGCCCCTACCCCACCCCACGGTCTTCCCCAATCCCCCAGTTATCCTCACATCCCAGGGACACAAAGCCTGAATAGACAAAGAACCCACAGACAAAATAAGTCGGGTTCATTCTGTGGGGAATTCGGGGATGGGAACTTGTTCCTGGTAGCTGGGGTGGGGTGGGGGTTGTGTTCTGAGCTGGGATTAACCAGATGAGTCATCCGGGACGAAGTTGATCCCAGGGTTTGCATAGTTCCTCACCTTTCCCCTCCCCTTGGGGAGCCCTTTCTGCCGACCCTGGAGCCGGGATGGCATGTGTCCTTCCCTGCCCTGCTTGTCCCCAGCAGCCTGCTGCAGTCAGGGCTTGGCACGGAGCCAGGGACTCGGGCTCCGAGCAGGAGGGGAGGAGGCCCGTCTCCCAGTAGCTGTCAGCTTTCCCAGCTGACTCAACTCGACACCTCCCTATCCCGCCAGGCACACAGCCTCCTAACTTTCCATTTTTCCAGCCCGTCTGGTGGTTCTCCTTCTCAGGCCAGGAGAGGGTGGGGGAGAACCACCCCCTCCCACTGCCCCAGGGCGCCTGCTCAGCAGCCTGGGGCTGCCAGCAGCGGGCACCCGGGCATCCTGCCCGCTGGCCCTGGCGGGTCCTCTCTGGGGACCATTCAGATCCGCTGTCCTGGAGAGTTCGGAATATAGGTCAAGGTGCTCTCAGAAGGGCCCAGGGCAAGATCACCTGACCGGGATGGGGGTGACTCAGCGGGAAGGGACGACAGGGTGGGGGCTGGTGGAAGAGGTCAAGTTGTCTCAGTCGGGCTGCCGGTCAGGGGGAGGGGAAAGAAGCTGCTGGAGGCAGACGGAAGGATAAAGTGACCTCCGGTGACCTGCGGAGGGCGGAATTCACATCCTCCCTGAAGCTGACTGTCACCCTCTCCCTGAGCTGAAGCCACTCCCAGGTCAAACTGCCACTGTGGCTGCAAAGAACCAATTAGCTGCCTCCCCTTCCCCAAGTGAGAAATCACGAGAACAGAGAGCTCAGGACTCCAGCCTCCGTCCACCTGGGCTCCTAAAAGAAACCCAAGGTCCCTGGCCTGGCAGGCAAAGGCGGACATCTCTCTAGAGGCGATCTGGTTTTCCCCCCAATTAATCCTGAATGTGAAAATTACTAACTCCTTTTACATCTCCACACAGCGGGGGGTGGGGTGGGGGTGGGGTGGCCTCCCTTCAAGGGTGCTCGGCAGGGGCTGCAGTTGCTGGAACAGCAGCTGCTCTGTCTGAGCCTCACTTCCTCTGGCTCCAGCTGCAGGTTCCTCCAGGCCAAGTGGGGAGTTTCCTCATTCTCGGGGCTTTTGGCTCTGAGAAGGCAGCCACCCTCACCTCCCACCCGCCCCTGGTGGCTCGCCACCCTCCAAGGGTAGCGAGTTTGGGACTCCCTGGTTCCATGAGTCAGAGCCGGGCTGGAGACAGACAGCAGGCTTCCTTTATTAAATCAGCCTCCTGCTCTGTACACCACAGAGGGAAGCTATAATTACCCGTTTGGCCCGGCTCTGAGAACTGAGCCACAGATGCTTAACTGGGAGGGGTGGGTGGTTCCTGATTCCTGCCTTCATCCAGTGCACCCCAGTCTGGAATACGACTAACAGCCAGGGTTCAGGCCGGTTACACATGTCAGGTGTTTTGCACATATAACAGAGAGCACTGGACCTGGACACTGACAGAGACTGCTAGAAAAATTCCTATATTGAAGTTGCCAGGAGCTTTTTTATTTATTTTTTTAAATGCCTCCTGCTAGTCTCATTTGAGGCAGGCTGCTCACCGCTGATGTTTTTGGTTTTTAAGAGATAAAGGAAAAGGCAACAGAACATGCTTTTTGGATCCTCAGGACTGTTTTAGCCATTAGGCACAGAGACACAAAATCTCTGGCCTCCCAGACCTATACAATAGAAATGCTTGAGATCTGAACCCTGTAAAATAATACTTGGCTTCAAAGGAAAAAAATGAAACCAGCAAATCAAAATAACATAGCCGATTTGCATTAGCTGTTCAATTTAGTCTTCATTGGCTTATTCACTCATCCACCCATTCATTCATTCCTGGAAGCATATGTTTCTGCCATTCATTCACCAAATATCTGTTGAGCTGTTTCTTTGGCCATGTACAGTTTTGGGCACTAGGGCCACATCAGCGCTAAACCAATTAAAGAGGGAGACAGAGCTAAGCAGACAAATATTCCTGTCTTTGTGGGAGAATAACAGATGCAACAATAAGTAAATTATATGGTAGGTTAGAGATAATAAGTGTGATTGATAAGAGGAAAAAATAGAGCAGGGTTGGGGAATTATTGGTAAAGGAGAAATTCATAAACATCTTATGACATTTAAGAACAATGTGTAGGTTAGAGCTCTTTCACAAGGACTTCTCCAGCCTGCATAATGATTGCTGAGAAATTATAACCAATCATAGGTTGTGAGTTGCATTTGACTGGAGTAAAATTATAAAAGTCCTCTAAGCTTTGTTTATAACCAAAATATAGGTGCATGTTAAATAACCTGATAGGAGATAAAAAGTGACAAGGCATCTGACCCTGCCTCTGGTTACCTCTAAGTAAAGACACTTCATTCAAGTATTATTGGACACCTATAATATCGTGGTTAAGAGCTTGGATGTCAGATGCCAGGGTTCAGGTACAATAAATGCCTCCATCATTTACTGCTTGTGTGATTCTGGGAAAGACATTTAATGTCAGTTCCCCCTCTTTTATAAAGGGGTAATATAGAATCTACTTTATAGAGTTTCTGAAATGATGCAAGAAGATAATAAAAGTAAAGGTGTTAGTCAGCATAGCATTTGGCACTTAGTGCTTAATCTATTTTTATTATTTTTAAATTGTGCTGGGCCTTAGTTGCTGCATGTGGGATCTTTTAGCTATGCCATGTGGGATCTAGTTCCCTGACCCCAGGAATCAAACCCGGATCACCTCCATTGAGAGCACAGTCTTTGCTACTGGACCACCAGGGATGTGCATCCTTAGTCACTCAGTCATGTTCAACTTTTGGGACCCCCTAGGCTCTATGGCACCCCACTCCAGTACTCTTGCCTGGAAAATCCCATGGACGGAGGAACCTGGTGGGTTGCAGTCCATGAGGTCTCGAAGAGTCAGACAGGACTGAGCGACTTCACTTTCACTTTTCACTTTCATGCATTGGAGAAGGAAATGGCAACCCACTCCAGTGTTCTTGCCTGGAGAATCCCAGGGATGGGGGAGCCTGGTGGGCTGCCATGTATGGGGTCGCACAGAGTCAGACACAACTGATGCGACTTAGCAGCAACAGCAGACTCTAGCCCACCATGCTCCTCTGTCCATGGGATTCTACAGGCAAGAATTGGAGTGGTTGCAATTCCCTTCTCCAGGGGATCTTCCCGATCCACAGATCAAACTCAGGTCTCCTGCATTGCAAGCAGATTCTTTACTATCTGAGCCACCAAGGAAGTCCCCTTTAATCGATTACCATCGTTGTTGGTATGATGGTAACTGTGTGGCACCATGTTGGGTATCAGGGACCTAGAGCTGAACAAGACAGTAATATGGTCCCAACTGGAAGAGGCTTTTGCAAGCATTCTGTGCTTCATTAAATCTCATGGTCTTCTGACAGATTGATCCCCATTGTACCACTGACCACTGTTAACCATACTTGGATGAATAAAAATGAACAGACCACAATGAGACACTATTTGATAACCTTTCAGTTGAAAAAAAATTGAGAAGCCTGATAATGCCAAGTATTGGACAGAATGTGGATCAACAGGATTTTACACATTTGTTGTTGGTGAGACTGTAAATGGGTACATTCACACTGTTTTCCATAAGATGGGTGCAAAGAAGTGAAGTGAAAGCCGCCCAGTTGTGTCCAACTCTTTGCGACCCCATGGACTATACTCCATGGAATCCTCCAGGCCAGAATACTGGAGTGGGTAACCTTTCCCTTCTTCAGGGGATCTTCCCAACCCAGGGATCGAACCCTGGTCTCCCACATTGCAGGCGGATTCTTTGCCAGCTGAGCCACAACAAGAATGTTTAACTCAGCCATTCACAGTGGAAAGCTGGCAACAACGCTAATGTTGATCGACAGGAGGATAAATAAATACTTGTGGGACATAACAGTAAAAGGACTATAATAGAGAAAACAAAGAGACCATAGCTCTATACTACAATGTGGATCAATTTTAGCAATATAACATTTTGAGAAAAAAGTATATTCCAGAAGGCTACACACAGCAGAATATTCTCTTAAGCAATATGAAAACAAGGTCTAAAGGATGCGACTTTCAGAAAAATGTACTAAAATTAATTTTTAGAAATACAAAGGGATTGGAAAGTCAAGATTCAGGATGGGGGGCTTCCCTGGTGGTCCTAAGAATCTGCTTTGCCAGAACTGAAAGAGATGCTCATCACAGCACTGTTTATAATAGCTAGGATATGGAAGCAACCTAGATGTCCATTGGCAGATGAATGGATAAAAAAGCTGTGGTACATAGACATAATAGAATATTACTCAGCCATTAAAAGGAATGCATTTTAACCAGTTCTAATGAGGTGGATGAAACTGGAGCCTATTATACAGAGTGAAGTAAGTTAGGAAGAAAAACACCAATACAGTATATTAACATTTAGAAAGATGGTAACAATGACCCTATATGTGAGACAGCAAAAGAGACACAGATGTAAAGAACAGACTTTTGGGCTCCGTGGGAGAAGGTGAGGGTGGGATGATTTGAGAGAGAGCGTTGAAACATGTATATTAAAACATGTGA
The DNA here is from genome assembly GCF_023091745.1 of Budorcas taxicolor. Classification (NCBI taxonomy): domain Eukaryota; kingdom Metazoa; phylum Chordata; class Mammalia; order Artiodactyla; family Bovidae; genus Budorcas; species Budorcas taxicolor. Next base: position 23,253,327 of record NC_068927.1, on the reverse strand, counting down.
AATAGATCGCCAGCCCAGGTTCGATGCATAAGACAGGGTGCTCAGGGCTGGTGCACTGGGACAACCCAGAGGGATGGGATGGGGAGGGAGGTGGGAGGGGGGTACAGGATGGGGGACACACGTACACCCGTGACTGAGTCATGTCAATGTATGGCAAAAACCACTACAATATTGTAAAGTAATTAGCCTCCAATTAAAATAAATAAATTAATTTACACACACACAAAAAGAATCTGCTTTGCAAAGCAGAGGACTCGGGTTGAATTCCTGGCTGGGGAACTAGGATTTCATACACCTCGGGGCAACTAAGCCAACAAGCTGCAACCACTGAGCTCATGCACTCTAAAGCCTGTGCTCCACAGCATGAGAAGCCCAAGCGTCACAACTACAGAAAGCCTCTTTGCCACAGCGAAGACCCAATGCAGCCAAAAAAAAAAAAAAGGATTCAGAATGGATGAGGGAGGTCAAGAGATGGGAAGGGCAGAAACACATAGTGATACCCCGCAGGGCCCTGTGGGACTCCTGGGCATAGGGCCTTTCTGTGTCCCCCTTTTCTTTGATTATAGGAAACAGGCTTTACTCAGCCTCCATGACGTTTGCTGAGTTTCAGTGGGCAAGCAGTTGTTAATTAGAGAAGGGAGAAGATGGGAGACCAGGGAGAAACACTCAAGAGAACCCTTGGGGCAAGGTCCTATTTCCCCACCAAGGGATACACACAACAATATCTCTGAGCTAATTCGCGGGTACTGAAACCCCCTCCAGGTGGGAGAAGTTAACGATTAATGATGATATGCTGCCCACAAGCATGTAGACCCCAGACCAGTTGGACTCGAAGGCTGATATGCAGATTCCTGCTTACCTCAACACCAACCCGTCAGAAGAATGTCCACGAGCTGACCACACCCGCTTAGAACAATTAATATAAAACTTCTCACTATCTTCCCCAAATGAGGATATATGGTTTTGAGGACGTTAGCCCGCTGTGTCCCGCTTTGCCTGACAAACCGATAAAGCTACCCTTTCCTACTTCACCCCAAACCCTGTCTCCGAGATTCAATTTGGCACCAGTGCAGAGAGGCTGAGCTTTCTGCATCAAAAGGAAGAAGTAGGTGGTGGGGATCACAGGTGTCTGCGTGCATGTGTGCCATGTCACTTCAGTTCTGTCCTACTCCTTGCGACCCCCTGGACTGTAGCCTGCCAGGCTCCTCTGTCCGTGGGATTCTCCAGGCAAGAGTACTGGAGTGGGTTGCCATGCCCTCCTCCAGGGGATCTTCCCAAGCCAGGGATCGAATTTGCGACTCTTATGTCTCCTGCATTGGCAGGCGAGCCCCCTCATAGATGTTTACCATATTATAAATAAATAAGTAATCATAGATAAATAATAAATAATTAGATGCATGCTGTGCAAGGTCCAAATGAAGATGAAAGCATATCATGAATCAAAGATTATGAATGATTCTGTATACTTGAGTCAATAAAAGAGAAAATGCAACTCTACTCTTCAGATGGGTATGACGCACACCTTGGAAAGGTGTGGGCTTGTCCAGATAGAGTGAATAAAGGGCCCTAAAGAAGGACAGGGCTATGTGAATTTCCATGAGGATTAGGCAGCGCTGACCTTGAGGGTGCGGGACCCTTCACCAGTCGTGCTGCTGTGTAGATTCAGACTTTTCACCCATGGTCAGAGGGCCAGGGTGAGTGGTCACTGTGATGGGGTCAGGCAAATGCCCTGGGCAGAGCCCTGTTTGAGTCCTGGACATCTTCGAGAGGTGGTTGGCCTGCAGTGCCCTTTCCATGGAGTTTTTGCCAGCCCTGCCCTGTACAGACTTTCAGTTTCTGTGTGTCTTCTCAAACAGGACCAGTCCTGCCTGGCCTGGCCTTGACTTGGGGGATGATCCTGGCTGTGTGTGAAGAACCCTGTTCTAGCTGGGGGTTCTGACACCTCCCCAAGGAGATGCAGTTTGGTCACTGAGCCCACAGTCCCAGCCCTTCTCTCTCCTGCGCTGGGGGGAGTCCAGGGAAAGATGCTCTTAGACAGCTGAGCTGCCTGTTGTCATAGCCAGGCCCACAGGCTGCAGGCTGGAGCAAGTGCTTTTTCATTAATGAAATCATCTCAAGCCCTGGAACTGGCACCTAGACAGAGAATACGTTTGCATGTTAGGCACAGTTGACTGCCTTCATGGACAGAACTAACTGGGACTCTTTGAAAGGCACATGGAAGGCTATCTTCTCTCTCTCTTTTGTTCTACTGTTGGAGAGGTCAGGGCTTTCAGGCTCTTGTTGTTCAGTTGCTAAGTCGTATCAGACTTGTTGTGACTCCATGGACAGCAGTACACCAGGCTTCCCTGTCCTTCACCATCTCGTAGAGTTTGCTCAAACTCATCTCCGTTGAGTTGATGATGCCATCCAACATCTTAACTTCTGTTGCCCTGTCCTCAATCTTTTCCATCATCAGGGTCTTTTCCATGAGTTGGCTTTTCACATCAGGTGGCTGAAGTATTGGAGCTTGAGCTTCAGCATCCGTCCTTCCAATGACTACTCAAGGTTGATTTCCTTTTAGGATAGACTGGTTTGATCTCCTTTCTGTCAAAGGGACTCTCAAAAGTCTTCTCCAGCACCACAGTTCAAAAGCATCAATTTTTAGGCGCTCAGCCTTCTTTATGGTCCAACTCTCACATTTGTAAATGACTACTGGAAAAAGACACAGCTTGGCTCTGAGAGCTGCTTACAAGCTGCTCACCCATCCCCATGCCCAGGAACAATCACTGATATCTCAAGAGACTGGAATCAGAAAGACTCCAGACCAGGTTGGGGGGGGGGGGGCAGTTTCTAATTGTCACATTAGCTTAATTCTCTAAACCCAAACAACAGAGATAATCATATGGCCTCTGCTTGACTAAAAGGCATCAGTGAGAACATGACATAGCTGAGAACAAAGTACTTATCAAACAGAAAGATCTGATACATTTGTGTCAGAACACACGTCTGTGTGGGAAACAAATTTGACCCTTTCTTTGCTGGATTCCTAAGATCAAGGACAGTGCCTGGCACATAGTAGGTGCTCAACAAAAATACTTCCGGAATGAATGAACTGGAGTATTATGGATTAGAGTCAAACTAACGATGATGAGGATAATTCTTTATATGACATGATAATTAATCGCATCTTGACTACGTGCCAGGCAAAATGCCAAAAGCTTTTCCACTTAAGCTTCACAACAACCCACTGAAGGAGGTGCTAGTATTATTCCTATCTTGCAGGTGAGTTAATGTGACACAGGGAAGTTAGTGATTTTTCCAAGGCCACACCCTGGTGGAATAGGTTGTTACCCAAGAAATATAATTTAGGGGGTTCGGAGAGGCTCAAGCCCTGAAAGTGGAATCCAGATGGCCTTGGTAACTGAGAGGTCACTGTGATGATTACTGGATTTCAACACCTTTTTCATGCTTCAAGATTCCAAATAAAAGTGCAGATGCCTCCGGAAAACAGTTCAACGTAATGTCTAATCAGGGAGTAATCTGGTTTATCTGTTTGCTTCCTAAGTGCGGATGGTAGAGTTCTCTTGTAGGCATGGGATTCTAGGGAGATGCCTCAGTGAGTGGGGATTACACGTGGCAGACTGGAGGGCTGCTAGGAAGGGGGCTGAGAAAGGGTCCAAGACGCACATTGACTGTTCTGTCGAGAACTGGCCTTGGGACTTCAGGAGGGCAAAAGGGGATTTGGGTCCCTAAATCGCTTTTATGGGGCACCTTTACAGAGCAGCTGGAATACACTGGAAGAAGGTTGTCTCAGAGAGAAGTAGCACTGTTGGGCAATGGTCATAGGAGCCTCACTTTTCTGCTTAAATTTTTATCAGAAGAATATATTCACGTACTACTTGTGTGGTTAAAAATCTACTGAGAGAAATGAAAAACGAAGTGAAGCAGGGGTGGGGGAAGGTGGAGAAAAGGTTGTGGGTTGGATTCTCCAAAGGAACGCAGCTTCCAAGCCTGCACAGCCTGAGCCAGGCTGCAGTTCTCCAGGGCTTGGCTGATTTACTGGAGATGAACGGCAGCCCCCGGCCTTCTCAGGGCACGGCGGCCAATGAGCCTGATCCGCAGCTGGGGGGGAAGTATTTGCCTTTGCAGTTGGCAGCATCTCCGTGCCTCTGAGCCTTCCTCATGAGAGACTCATTATGCAGCTTGGTCACATGCCCTATGCATTTTAATGAATGAGTCAGGGGACAGACTCAATTTGAAAGAGGAATCGCAGCTCTCTCGGCTGGGTGAAGGGCTCTCAAGGGGTACTCTCACAGCTTTGGAGGACAAGAAAAGGAAAGACGGAAGCTATTTTCATTTAGCAAAACGAAGGTCAGAAGGAAGGAGGGAGGGTAGGAAGGAGAGAGGAAGGAAGGAATGAAGGGAAGGGGAAGGGAGCAAGGAAGGAGGGGAGGAAGCAAGGGAGAAGAGAAAAAAAGCAGAAAGACTGGAACAGTCCAGAGTTCAGAAAACAGCCCAGGAGCAGATGCAGCCACCAGACACTCCCTAGCCCTAGCTCCTTTACCCTCCACTTATTTACTCAGAACACTTAGTGTGCTTAAGTGCCAGCTACCATGCTAGGTGGGGGAGTTAAAAGATAAATGAGATAGAGTCCTTCCCCAAAAGGTCTCTGCAATTAAAAAAAAACACACACACACACCCAGTTTAATCAAGTCAGAGCAACTACCCAGGGGTCTCGGCTGGCAGGTGGGATGGGCCAAATAGGTGATGTTCCCTCCCTTCCTGGGGAGGAAGATCCCTTCCTGATGGTCAAGGGCTGCCATCTCTCCAGCACGCCCCACTTGCCAGACGTGGGGTAAGCGTTCCACAGTGAGCATCTCGCTGAATCCTGGCAATGAGCCCATGAGGCAGATCCTGTTGCTGTCACATTTTTTCATGAATAGGAAACCTAAGTGCAGAGAGAGCAGCCTGCCCAAGGTCACCCAGGGATTTGAACTCGGGTCTGTCTGACTCCAGAGCCCTTGGCAGCTCGGGTCTCTGCTGTCGGCCAACTGCTGCATGGGGAAGGCTGGGGAAGGCCTTTCCCTTCCCAGGCTTCCTTCCAAGAACACTCTGAACCCCCAGGAGGAAGAGGTTGGGGTGATTCCAGATGCAGTCCGCGCCAGGCAGCCTGGGAGCGGATCTGAAACCTCCCCGCGCGAGGCTCTGAGACCTGCAGCCCAAGGGCAGCGGGGAGAGGAAGGAAGCGCAGCCCCGCGGCGGTCAGTAGGGGCGGCTTGCCCGTTCCCAGCCTCCACACCGCAAAGCACAGGGCAGCAGATGCTCGGCAAATGGGTGTGTGGGAGGGAGCCATCCCCTCAGATGGCGGGCGGGCAGGCAGTGTCACGGAATTACTCAACAAAGCCACCTCAGCTTTGAACTTTGAGCCAGGCTCTGCTGGAACAGGGCCTGGGGGTGGTGGGGTGGGGTGGGGGGAGGAGGAGGGCTCCCACCACTGCGGAGAGGATGTCTGCCACCCCACCCCACTCCCCCTACCCCCCAAGTGGGGAGAACACAGTCTGGGAAGAAGCCAAGAACTGAGAAGCCGCTGCACACCCACAGTCTCATGAATTTTTACAGCTGGAGAGAAAGAGCCCGTACACAAACACAGCGGGACTCAGGGGCCCTGGGCTTCAGTGCTGGAGAGAAAAGCAAGGCCACCTGCCATGAACCTGGACTCTGCACAGAGACAGGCAGCTTTTACTGAGTGATTACTACATGCCGGGGCTATCACACACAGTACCCACCCCGGCCAGTCCTTACCGCCTCCTTTGCGAGGGAGGTACTGTCATCACCCATTGTGCCCAGAAGAGACGGATGCCCAGAGAGATGAATAACTTGCCACGGTCACATGTTTTCTCCACTTCTGGTTTCCATGAGGAGGGATTTTCCCTAAATAAGCTTTGGATCTTGACTCTCACTGCCCTTGCCCACGGAATGGCATCTGACTGGGAAGCTCAGGAAGGCCAATCCGCCACGTTCCGCTCCGTTCCCTCTGCCTTCCAGGTTGTTAGGGAGCCAGTTTTCGTCCTTCCACTGAGTGACATCGCCCATGCTCGCTTTCGTGATAATTAAGGTGGTACCTTGGCGCTCTGCCATTCCTTTGTCTTTTTATTCAGTGTGTTAAGAACTTGGAGGCAGCAGAGGGGTGCTGTGTTTTGGGAGGCTCTTTGGAGAGCCCAGGACTTCCCTTGTGGCTCTGATGGTAAAGAACCTGCCTGCAATGCAAGTTCAATCCCTGGGTCGGGAAGCTCCCCTGGAGAAGGGAATGGCAACCCGTTCCAGTATTCTTGCCTGGAGGGTTCCATGGACAGAGGAGGCTGGCGGGCTACACTCCATGGGGTCACAAAGAGTCGGACACGACTGAGTGACTAACACTTGGAGAGCCCAACAACACTTAAGAGGATCCCGAGGACTTCTGGCCAAACCACCCCCATTTGACCGGGGATTCTTCTCTCCCTCCACTTCTTGGCAAAGGACACTCTTGGCTCTGGGACCAATTTCCCTTGGGAGAAGTCAGCCCGGCAACAAACACAGCCTTAGCCCTCCCCTACCCCTCGTTTTTTTTTTTGTTGTTGTTCTTTTTTTTTTTTCTGGGATGAGGAAAACTAAGTCCTGTACTCAGTTTATCCTGGTAAAGGGAGTGGGTTATGAGAGGGTGTTCCTGGGGTGGCAGAGGCTTGGCCCATGTACCAGCTTTCTCCGCTGCCATCTGCCAGGGCATCAGTGATGGGTATTTGACCCACCCAGACTGCTACCAGTCTACACTGCTTACTTTGGAACGAACCTGGGCAGCTGATCCAAACTCCCTGTCAGGTCCTGATTAACCCATACACAGTACATCCCAGTTTCCAGTTCTAGCGGGTCTGCCGGGGAATTCAGAGCCAGTTATGGTGGCAAGGTGGTAAAGAATCTGCCTGCAATGCAGGAGACCGGGGTTCGATCCCTGGGTCGGGAAGATCCCCTGGAGGAGGGCATGGCAACCCATTCCAGTATTCTGGCCTGGAAAATTCCATGGGTAGAGGAGCCTGGCAGGCTGCAGTCTACAGGATCACAAAGAGTCAGACAGGACTGAGCACACACTCTCGTGTTAAGTGGGCTGTCGGCCATCACACCCTTATGATCTTGCCGTGTGACTGTGGCCAAAGTCTACCTGCTCTGTGTTCTGATATCCTCATCTGTAAAAGCGGATAGTACCTGTCCTCCTGTCTCCTAGGACTGCAGCAAGATCAAAGAGGCAGCACATATTTGAAAAACCCCCACTTCCCTGGTGGCTCAGACATTTGAAAAAGAATAAAAATAATCCATGAGATAGAAGGGAATTTTTAAAAATCATATTCATGAGCTTTGATAATGTGCCCAAAGATTTACAAAGCATCTAAAGTGAATATCTTCAATACTGTCACCAGTGCTTAGCCACATTCGTTCTGGTAACCTTGTCCAACTCCCTCTGCAATTTCCTTCTAATAATCACCTACACACACATCCCTCCTCCTTGGCCCCCCAGTCATACAGATCCAAGGACTCTGCCTACGCAAACGAATGCATCTCGTTTCCCTGAATCACGTGACTGTGTCACAGATAGTCATGTGACCCAATCAGGATCAGTGAGACTTTTCCTAGGACTTTCAAGGAAGAGATTCTCTCTGAAGATCTGGAAAGGATACAGGGGCTAAAACAGATGCTTCTTTACGACTTTAACCCAGAACTCAAGTTGAAACATAAAAGATGGAGCCAAGAAGCAGAGAGAAATCAAGTCCTGATTTTGAGATTAGAACCCCAAACCCAGCCAAGGCCACCGATGATAATGTGATTTATAATAAGAAATAGTTGGTCTTTTTCTATAGTTGCTGGCATGGAGGTCCTAAAACTCTTGGAATCTCCTAAGTGAACAGAGCTATAAGGTGTCCTTTGTTATGTTAATAATGTGGCTTTGGCCACCTCTTCCGAAGAGTTGACTCACTGGAAAAGACTCTGATGCTGGGAGGGATTGGGGGCAGGAGGAGAAGGGGACGACAGAGGATGAGATGGCTGGATGGCATCACGGACTCGATGGACGTGAGTCTGAGTGAACTGCGGGAGATGGTGATGGACAGGGAGGCCTGGCGTGCTGCGATTCCTGGGGTCGCAAAGAGTTGGACACGACTGAGCAACTGAACTAAACTGAAGGATGGGGGCTGGTTACCAAGAGAACCAAAGAAGTGATCAGAAGATTGGAACTTTCAGTCTCACTCTTGCGGACTTCCCCGAGGGGAGAGGGTTGGAGACAGAATTCATTTCCCTGTGGGCAATGAATTAATCCATCAGGCCTCTGTGGTGAGGCTTCCAAAAAACCCCAGAAGGACTCCATTCAGAGAGCTTTCTGGTTGAACACGTGAACTGGGAAGAGTGGTGAGCTGGAGATGGTATGGAAGCTCTCCACCCTTTCCCTTCACCTTCCACACGCATCTCTTCCATTTAGCTGTTCCTGAGTTACATCCTTTTATAATAAACTGGTAATCTACTAAGTTTCTCTGAGTTCTGTGAGCTGCTCTAGCAAATTAAAAACACTAGAGGAAGAGGGCCAGGGAATCTCTGATTTATAGCTGATTGGTCAGAAGCAGAGGCTGGACTTGTCATTGGTGTCTGACATGCGGTGGGCTTCGAGTGAAGGACAGTCATGTAACCTGTGGAATCTGGTACTATCTCCAAGTAGATGGTGTCAGAACTGAATTGAATTGTGGGATACTCAGCTGGCATCTCAAAGAATTTCTTGTTGTTGTGGGGACTGACCTCAAAATCATACAATGGAAATTGTGTCCGAAACCTTTTCACCACCCCTGGACTTCTCAACTTAAGATAAGCCCCTAAGTTCCTCTTTTGCCCCAAAGTGTCTTGGGTTGGATTTTCTGTCCCCAGTTACCAAGAGAATCCTAATGGATATGGCATTATCTCATTTAATCTATTCACCAACTGTGAGCTAAGTACTGGAACCTCTACAGATGAGAGAGAGAAACAGGCACGAAGAAGCGATGTAAGTGGTAGAGGCAGATCTGAATCAGGTCTCCTGGTCTCCGGAGCCTGCATTCTATCCACTCTCCAGGGGTTGGGAATACATCCAAGACTCACAATCAGCTCCATCACAGACTCTAGCCAGGCAATGCAGAAGACCTAGGTTTGATCCCTGAGTCGGGAAGATCCCCTGGAGAAGGAAATGGCAACCCACTGCAGTATTCTTGCCTGGAGAATCTCATGGACAGAAGAGCCTGGTGGCCTATAGTCCATGGGGTCCCAAAGAGTCAGACACGACTGTGCAACTAACACTGTCACTTCCAGAGCATCTGCTGGCAGAGGAGAGCCCTGATTCTCCTTCAGCCAGTGGCTGAGGGAGGACCTAAGTCACTTGGTGATCTCTGCCCCCCATGTGCCCTCTTCCTGGAAGAGAAGCACCAATAGAGAGGAGCTTAGTCAGCTTCTGCAGGGTTTAAGCTTGGATGTCAAAGGCCTGGCGGGCTTGAAATGGCCCAATATCATCTCCTTCCAAGGACTGATGCTTCAGTGTCTGTGTTTTTGACTTCTATTCTCTCTCTTTTTTTTTTTTTTGGCCACACCACATGACATATGGGATCTCAGATCCCCAACCAGTGATGGAGGGGAAAGGGTGGAGAGTTTCCATGCCCTCTCCAGCTCACCCTCTCCCCAGTTCATGTGTTCAACCAGGACGCTCTCTGAAGAGAGTCCTTTTGGGGTTTTAAGGAGGCCTCACCACATAGGCCTGATGGATTAAGTCATTGCCCATAGTGGATTGAACTCTTTCTCCAGCCCTCTCCCCTACCCCCAACTGTGGAAGCATGGAGTCCTAAACACTGGACCGCCAGGGAATCCCCTAGAGTTCTACTCCTTTCTCTGCAGATCCCTGAGTCTGGTAAAATCCAGGGCTTACAACCTGAGCTGACAGTTTCATAGGAATAATGGCTTGGAGAAGGGTTTAGGGTACTAGTATATGGTGGGGCTGGAAGAGGAAAAGGGTGCAACAAGGGATATCTGAGAACTGGGTACATTTCAATTGGTTGAGGGAGCAAGTCAGCCATGTCATTTTGATAATGGGATCAAATAAGCTATCTGAGATATGCTACAAAATACAGGGGGATGGGGAAAGGAGGTGGAACTATAGATGAAATAAGATTGAGCATTAGTTGGTCTTTGTGGAAGCGAGGTTACCAGTGTGTGAGGGTTTATTCTCTCTACATGAGCATATGTTTGAAATTTTTTCCATAGTGATATTTTAAAGTATAATGAATAATTAAAAAAAATATGTTTTATGCTTTCATTCTTTGCAGAGCCCTTGACGCATATCTTGTGTGCCCCTCATGAATGATTTTTTCCCTCATTTTAAAGATGGTAAAACTGAGACTCAGAGAGGCTAAGTCACTTACACAAGGTAGAATCGAACCCAGGCTTTCCAACTCTTGTATTCCAAGGTTAGTCTGGGGTGGAGGGCAGCAGAGGCAGGTTGGCAGGCCCTGCTTGACAGGGACTGACAGGCAAGGATGGGGACAAGATGAGCCACTCCTGTCCACATCTGTCTTGCCCGGAGGCGGCCCAGCCTGTGTGTAGCTGGTGTGGCACAGACGGTGGCAGGGCCTCAGGGTTAAGAGTGCCGAGAGGGGAAGCTCCCAGCCACAGATTTCATGTGTTCCGATTTCATGTGTTCCTCGGTAGTTAAGAAAACACTGGGTCTGGCACAGCAGGCTCTGGCTCCAGCCCCTTTCATGGGCATCCTGAGGACTGTTGCCTGAACATCTGGGTCTGATAAAGCCCACGTGGGGTTCCCCGCCACCTCTGCCATAACCGTTTCCGCACATACCCTTGAAGCTCTGAGTGTGGCTGGTCTTTTCTTTTCTTTCCTCCCAAACATATGGATTCCCAGCTCCGATTTCAAACTCAACGACTCCTCTGCTATAAACTCCCCCAAAGCTCTCAATTTCCTTTTTCCATTGCTCATTCTTTCCTAAAGTGCATGAAAAAGCCTCTCTTAGCTCTGTTCCAATTTCCTTGTTTATGAAAGAAGGGCAAGGAGAACAGTGATTTCAGTGATCAAACTTAAGCAAGGCCTGATTCCTTCCTTAGGAGAATGCACCTCTATGACCCGGCAGATCCTGACTTCCCAGGTATAAGAACAAATCACAGGAAAGCCCTCACTTCCCCCCCACGCCCCCACCTCCCTGCAAATGCTCACCCTGCAGGAGGTCTGATACACTGCAGTCTGCTTCCTTTATCTGGCTGAAACATCCACTTTGAAAGTCACTAATGGAATAGAAAGAAGGAAAGTCACGGGCGTGATTCCCGGAAGGTTATTGCTGAAGTGGGAGTGTATTATCTGGGAAGGGAAGAACAGGTCCTTGCCTGCTCCTTAGCCTGTGGCCTGGTATTTCTTCATGATGATGGCAACGTTCGACTTACAGGCAGAAAGAACCCAGTCTTGGGCACTGAAATACTGGACACGTCAACATCAACAGGGTGAGGGAGGAGGAAAAGGGGCTCCTGAAACATCTGGGGGACAGAAGATCCCATCCAGGGAGAGACCTGCAGGTGCCTTCAGGTGCCCAGCAGGTACCATTAGTGATGAAAGGTAGTGGACACTGGTTTCATCCTGGAGGAGGTGGTGGTGGTGGTTTAGTTGCTCAGTCACATCTGACTCTTTTGTGACCCCATTGACTGCAGCCTCTCAGGCTTCTGTGTCCATGGGATTTCCTAAGCAAGAGTACTAGAGTGGGTTGCCATTTCCTTCTCCAGGAGCTCTTCCCAACCCAGGGATCAAACCCTGGTCTCCTGTATTGCAGGCAAGCTCCTACATTGCAGGTGGATTCTTTACCAACTGAGCCACCAGGGAAACCACCTTCAGCCTGTTGGAGCCCAGGCAGTAGCAGTGGGGTCTGGAAACAGCACATCCTCTCAGGAAGGCGCAGCAGCTGCTCACCTCTGGCTGGTTATTCCTGTGGGAGAACGTGAGCCTGGTATTGCCAGATCTTGCATTTTTCCGTAGATGTGGAGATCTGGATTTTATATGAAGTCTTCCAATCTGGGAACTGATTTCAGAAGAAAAATATTGCAAAGGCTGACATTATGAGCTCAGTAAGATCTGTCCGGTGGTTAGCCCCAATTTGCGGCCCCAACCTAGGGGCTCTACACGTGGTCAGCACGCCACTGGGAGAAGCAGCCAGGAGGTCAGATGCAGCCACGGGGCAGAGGGCCCCGCCTGGCCCAGGAAGGAGGTGGCTCTGCCTGCTGATCCCTGGCTCATTAAACACTTGGAGCCTTCTGTCATGTTATCACACTGGATCAGCTGCCAGTTGGGTCCTTACCAATCACCCTCCCATGCCCTTTGGAAATTCTGCTCCCCAAGGAAGTTGACGCGGCCAGCTCAGAACTCTTTCTTTGGGAGAGGCAAGTTGACACTTCAGCATCTAGCCACATTTGAGATAACCCTCAAGACAACTTAAAATTCACCTGCCTGTGGAAGAGCAAGTGATACCTTCTTGTCTCTCAGGCTCAACAAAACCATGACCAGTATACGCCTATTTAAGGAGCTCTTTTCTTCCCCCTAGAAAAGTCACACCGTGGCAGCCTGGATGGTGGGGAGGAGTTTTGGGGGGAGAATGAATACATGTATGAGTATGACTGAGTCCCTTTGCTGTCCACCGGAAACTATCACAACATCGCTAATCAGCTGTACACCAATATAAAATAAAAAGGTGTTTTAAAAGTCACGTGGTGCTTTGAGGCCAACTTCTGTTCCTCTCTGCGAGATAGAAAAGAGGCACAGAGTTGGGAGCTATTTGCCCAAAGACACATTTGCGAGGACTCTGAGTAGCTGGCAGAACCATGCACTAAGCTTTTTTTTTCTTTTTTTTTTTTTTTAAGTTCAGGTGTCTTCCTGAGTTGTACATAATAAAGGTAAGTAGAATGTCCTCACAATGGGATGGTGCAGTAATCTAGAGGGCAGAGAGAGATGAGAAAAGATTTTAGGCATGGGAATTCTCAGAGGTCCAGTGGTTCGTACTCCTTGCTTTCACTAAAGGAGGCTTGGGTTCGATCCCTGGTGGGGGAACCTGGATCCAGCAAGTCACAAAGGTGTGATCATGGACTCTCTTTCCCTGGCGTTACCTTTACTCTGCCAGTTAGGTTTGCAATTCCCTGTATACATGGGATGAGAAAGCTACATGGGAGGAGTTGACAAGAGCAGAGTTTCAGACCAAGGGAAAGTACATTGCACAAGCAATTGCCTGCAGCAGGGTGTGTGCGTGAATCTCAGGGTGTGTGTGTGTATGTGTGCATGTGTGTGGATTTGCACGCTTCATTTGTATGCAAGCCATTCTGGTAGAAGGAGAAAGGAGAAGTGTTGTTTCTATACTTCAGTAAATACAATACTCTCCTAAGAGAACCTTCTTGACTCCTGTCTCTCTCATCTCACCAACACACTTTTGCTATTCATCTAATCAATATATATTTATTGAGCATCTTCTTGGCATATGGCACTGTGATATGCACTGAGATTACGTTGATGAACAAGAAAAACAGTCTTCATCTGCAGGGGGTCCACAGTTTATGAAGGAGGCAGACAAGTGAATGGGAAGATGCCATTCTCAGATAGGGGACGTGGATAAGGAAAAGGCCACGGAGGAGAAGGCGTGACCTGATAGGCTTGGGGGCGGGGTGTGGGAAACCGTATTCTGAGAGAACTGAGGCCTAAGCTGAGATCTGCAGGATGAGTTAGAATGAGCCAAGCAATAGGGAAGGGACTATTTCAGGCAGAGGAAATAGCGTGAGCAAAGATCTGAGGATCACATTTCCCCAGCATTGGATGAAAACCTGCTGTTTGAGCTAAGGTGAGTTCCATCTTGTGTGGGTGTGTTGGGGGGGGCAGGGTGTGTGTGTGTGTGGTTCGTGATGTTCTGGAGCCAAGTATGGGACCAACACGGCACTGGTCAGAAGCCAGCCTTGAAAATCACTGTTCTCTGATTAAAACTGCTCAGTTAAGAGCATTTACAATGCTCCCCCAGGACGTCCTTGGTGGCCCAGTGGTTGAGACTCCACACTTTCAATGCAGGGGGTGTGGGTTTGACCCCTGGTTAGGGAACTAAGATCCCACATGCCTCATGGTCAAAAATTTTTAAAAAATAAATAAAAATTTAAAAAAATAAATGAAATGCACTCCAGTCATTAAGGTGCTCAGAATACAACATGGAGAACAAAGTGTTCAGGGGACACAAACATAGACTCTTGTTCTGAGCAAAGACACAAACACTAAGGGTAAAGCCCAGAACCTGAGTCAAACTGTCTTTTAAATTCCAGTTTACAGCAGAGGACATTCATACTGCTGCTTTGACTCTCTCCCTTTCACACACTCACACAAGTGTGCAGGAGCACTCACCTGGTGAACTAGGCAGGTTAGACTTTTTAAAAAAATGTTATTTATTTATCTGTTTGGCTGCACCAGGATCTAGTTCCCTGACCAGGGACTGAACCCGGGCCCCTTGGTTTGGGAGCGTGGAGTCAGCCATTGGACCACCAGGGACATCCCTATGCTATTTTTTACAGAGAAAGAAACTGAGGTTCCAGGAGGCAAAGTATCCAAGGTCATGGGCTCATTCATTCCTTCACTGACTCAGCAACCATTAGTTGAGCACGTGCTGCTGGCAGGCTGGCCCTCGGTGCTACAGAAACAGAGGGGAATGACACACCACCCCCCCAACTCAGGAGTCATGGTTCAAACCCACTGCTTCCAGTCCCCATCCCAGCGCCCCTCCCGATACACTGAACTGCAGTTGGATATGTGGCCTCTGGGGTCAACATTCCAGGAGACAGGTGTTTTTGTCGGCACTATCGCCGTTCCTAAACATACCACTGAAGCAAAAACGGTAGAGCTGCTACGCAAATGTATCTTCAAGGCAAGGTGCAGACCCAGACTTTCCTTGTAAGGCCCTCCCCTATAGAAACTGTACCCACCAAAGGCTGTCCTGGCCCTGGTGGTCTCTGAGTCACTGAGAAATTTCCTGTTCCACCTCCACCCCCTGTACCAGCCCAAAGCGAATGCTTTTAAATCCTCACCTTGTCCAAGCCTTTCCTCTAAACACTATCTCATGGAAGTCGGGATAGGATAAAGGTTCTTTCAAAGCAAAATGGGGAAGATTGAGGGGAAGAGCAGCAGGGAGCGAGCAAGGGAAAAGGAGACACCAGACCCACCCGGCTTCCCGCACCACGGTGATGTGAGCCAAAGCTGGCCAAGGTCGGATACTAGCAAAACCCAACCAGACAGACACCCAACCAGACAGACGGCCCTCAGATGCCTGGGAGAGGCTGGTACATCTCCCCAGAGCCTGGGCAATGTTATTTCCTGGGGCAAAGCAAGTCACAAAGGATGAAAGCTGATGACTGAATGTCTGGGGCTGGGTGGGAGGCCCTGCCAGGAGGTGGGGGTGGCGCGGTGGAAAGGGAGGAGGGGTGGAGGCTTGGCTGGTTTTGCACAGACACATCTCTTCATTTTTCCAGACTGGAAAAAGCTGTTTGGGCTGTGCACATTTGCAGAGAGTCACGGTATTTACTACGCTTCCTGGCTCGACAGATTTCTTTCTGTCATTCAGTTGAACGCAGCTTGTATTTTTCAGAGCCAGAGCTGAACAGACCGTGGAGGCTCTTCTTCCCCCACGTTATGTTCAAAAACACAGCACGAGTGACTCAAAAAGCCAGGCTCGCATGGGTAGCAGGAGCGGGCGGGGGTAGCATGTTGTAGAGATAAAGACCCATGTTTAGACAAACAGTGTCTTCCCCTTGGAGGGGCTGAATGATGCTCCTTGTTTTCTCAGCCCACGTTGTTTTTTGAGCAGCCGGAAGAGCCAACTGCTGTAGTAGAAACTGATGCCTGCACTTTGCACGTGACTCTCTGTTATCAATACTGACGGTGGTGGGTAGTTCAGGGGACTGCAATGAAGCGGTGAATAATAATACAGAAAATCCTTTCTTGGAACTTCCCCGGTGGTCCAGTGGCTAGGACTCTGTGCTTTCACTGCTGGGGGCCCAGGTGCAATCCCTGGTAGGGGAACTAAGATCTCACAAGCCATGCACAGCAGCACAACAAAACAAACCAAAGTCATCTGTCAAACTGCCATATGCTAAGACATTAATGCAACTCAACAAACAGTAACCGAGCACATTTCATGCGCACAGTATGCTGCCAGTGGTGGAATGCCCTTTACCTTTTGAATAGAAAATGGCTTGTGAGCCCAATGGCATTCACAGCCAAAGGTGGAATTCCAGGCACCAGGGATAGGCCAAGTCATTAAGGAAAGTCTTGGGGTTGGGGGTGGGGAGGGGAGAGCTTTGTCAAACCCCTTCACATCATTCTCCTGGGTTCCTGTACGTGTAACGCCAGCCTGACCGGCCAACCTACCACACTGAGAGTGTAGTCATCAAATCTTGCTCAGAACCTCAGAGTCATGCTGCCCAAGAGTGGGAGCTTCATCTTCAGAGATGATATAATAACATATTCAGACAACCTCTGACCTCACCAGCCACGGGGAGGGTAAATAAACAAATACCACTGATGACACAGGTTAGCATTACATGATGCCATGGTAAAGAGCCTCTAGCCTCATCCTCTTCTTGAATTGGCAAAGCACAGAGTCCTCTTGCATTAATTTAAGGAGACAAAGAACTCACCCAGGCTTCTCCTCAAACCTGCTTTTGAGCAGGAGCCATGGGGTGTGGGAGGGGTGGAGGCAGGTGAAGGAAAGTGGGGGAGGGTCTCCGTGAGACCAAGGGAGTCGGGGGAGCTAGGAATTCTGTACAGTCCAAGTTGACGATGCCAGATGTAGCTCAGTTTTTTTTTTTCTTTAAAAAAAACTATTATGGGTTTCCTTTCCAAAGTGGAAATGCAGGGATAGAAAAATGAGTTTCGGTTGCCATGGAAATAGGAGTTGGCTGGGGCCTGCAGGAGCAGCAGCTGGAGCAGGGCTAGTGGCCAGGAACCTGGCCCCATGACAGAGGGGGCTTCCGGCTGGGGATAAGACAACAACAGGCTTTAGCAGGAAGGAGAAGGAGGAAAGAGGACAGAAGAGGAGAGAGAGATTGTGTCTCCAGACACCACAGCCTATAAATTCTGCAGACATTTGGAGGGCTACAGAACGGGGGGTGGGGGTGTGCATGCGTGTGTGGCTGTGCTGTACGCGTGTCTTCACAGGCCACAAAAATGAGAAGCAAAATAAATCCAGTGCCTGAAAAAGGACGGCTGAGAAAAAGCTAAGAGAGCTGAAGGGCTGGAGAGGAGAGGCCTGCCATTTAGCAGCCCTTCCAGGAGGCTGGGGAAATGCCTGAACAGGGACTGGCTCTCGCACATTGAACTCTTTCACCTTTTGTCTTCACTCAACTCCTCAAACTGAAACTGGCGTGGGCCAGTAACACAGCCGATCAAATCCCCACGGGGTTAGCGAGACTATGGGTGTGGGTAAGCTGGCTGTTCTATTTCATCTGTACCTCTGGCTGACTGCTTTTGTTCCAGGGAGAAGGTATCCAGGACTGTGGGGCCTTCCAGCCTGAGGCTTTAGAGTGGTCTGGAGGTTCTCAACATCACATTCTGGGAAGATGCTTTGATAAGGCCTCGGGGACTTCAAGCCTCTCCTGGATCCCTCAGCTGGGCCCATCTGAGGGAGTATTTTGTCATTCCCACACCTACCCCAGTAACAGGAACCACTCAGGCTCTTTCCTCCCATTACAGTGGGGGATAGTGGACAGGCAGACCTCACATTCATGAAGGGACTCCAAGTTGGGCTTTTGTCGCTATATAGTCCCATTACTATACGTGCTGTCCCTGAGAAACATGAAGAGGATCGTATGGTTTAAACTGACCACCATTCTGGTATCTAGTTTTATACTTCATTTTGCAATATATCAGGAGCTTCAAAAAGTACAAGTGAGCACAGAAAAGACTAAAACACTTAGGACTAAACTGAGATAAGGAGGTGAAAGATCTGTGCACTGAAAACGGCAAAACACTGCTGAAAGAAATGAAAGATAAAAATAACTGGAAAGACAGCCCATGTTCATGGATTGGAAAATTTAATATTAAGATAATACTTCTCAAAGTGATCTACAGATTCAACTGGAATCTCTACCAGAATCCCAATAACATTTCTTTTTTTTTTTTGCAGAACCAGAAAGATCCATACTGAAATTCATAAGGAATTACAAGGAACCCCCAAAGCCAAAACAATCCTGAAAAAGAACAAAGCTGGAGAACTTAGGCTTAGGATTTCAAATCTTTCAAAGGTATAGTAAACAAAAGAACATGTGACTGCTATACAGACAGATATGTAAACCAGTAGAATAGAAAAGAGAGCCTAGAAATATACCCTGGAATATATATGGTCAAATAACCATTATGACCTTATTTCAACAGGGTGCCAAAACCATTCATCTGGGAAAAGATGATTTTTTTAACAAACAGTGTTGCAAAAACTGGATATCCATATACAGAAGAATGAAGCTGGACTTTCACTTTATACCATATACAAAACTTACCTAAAATGGACCAAAGACTTAAACATAGGATCTAAAACTGTAAACTCTTACAAGAAAACATAAAGGAAATGCTTTATGTGATTGGAATTGGCAATGTTAGGATTAGGGTTAGGGTAATGATTGCTTGGATATGACAGCAAATGCAGAAGTAACAAAAAAAAAAAAACTAGGTAGACAGAACTTCACAAAGGATACTGCTAGGTAAACAGAACTTCACAAGGACACTAGTGAAAAGGGAGAAGGGAGTGAAAAGGGAGAAAGGGAGAAAATATTTGCAAATCACATATGTGATAAGGGATTAATATCCAGAATACACACAGAATGGCTACAACTCAACAACAAAAAACTCAATCTGATTAAAACTTGGACAAAAGATTTGAATAGACATTTCTCCAGAGAAGATATTCAAGTGACCAATAAGCACACAAACAGATGATCAACATCCTTAATCATTAGGAAAATGCAAATCAAATCTATGAGATCCTATTAGAATGACTATTAATGAGAAAACAAATAATCAAAACAGAAAATAACAAGTGTTGGCAAGGATGTGGGGAAATAGGAACCTCTGAGCATTCCTGGTGGGAATGTAAAATGGTACAGCCACGGGAGAAAATGGTAGGCTGTTTCTCAAAAAATAAAATGTAGAGTTACCTTATGATCCATTATGGGTATATATCCAAAAGAGTTAAAAGCAAAAATATCTGTACACCCATGTTCATAGTAGTATTATTCACAATAGCCAAAAAGTAGAAGCAGCCCAAATGTCCATCAACAGAAAAATGGACAAACCAAATGTTGTAGGTGCATACAATAGAATATAATTCAGCCTTAAAAAGGAAGGAAATCCTGACATATGCTGCAACATGAATGAACCTTAAAGACATTATATTAAGTAAAATACTCCAGTCACATGAGGACAACTATTAAGTGATCCATCCTTACATGTAAGGTACCTCGGGTCATCAAAATCTAGAGACAGAAAGTGGAATGGTGGTTGTCAGAGGCTGGAGGCACGAGAAAATGAGGGAGGAAATTAAAACTGATTAAACAGTTAAATCCACTGTTTAATGAGTATGAAGTTTTCATTAGGAAGAAAAAATTCTGGAACCACCTGGAGAGGGATTGTGTTGATGGCTGCAATTGTACTTAATGCCACCGAACTGTATACTTTCAAATGGTTAAAATGGTAAATGTTAAGCCCTGTATATTTTACCATAATTTAAATATATATATATTATACATACATATATTATACCTATATATATTATACATACACACACACACACACACACACACACACACACACGTATATAAAAGTTGGAAGTGACTTAGGGTCCCTTCGACCTCTGGGAAGTCCAGTTAGGCCCAGTAAGCTCTGAGGAAATGGCCTTTCCCCTGCTTCCTTTGTCTTGTCGAAACTCAGTACAGGTGCAGACAAGACCACAGACTGGTGTTGGGGGTGCAAGCGGGATAGAAAGATGAACAAAGACGAGGACTGTTGAGGGGAGGACTCGGGGGTCTCAAGCGATAAGGGCTGTTGGGCAAGAGTAGGCACAGCAGGGCTCTGGCAGTTGGGAGGTAGAGGGAGGGGGCACTTCCCGCTGGGCTGCTGGGCGGTGCCCCAGGAAGTGGTGCTGAAGCGGGGTGGAGGGAGTGAGGATGTGCAGCTGTGTGAACTGCTGGGGGGCACTCAAGGAGGATCGTCTGGTGTGACTGAGAGGCAGAAGTTGAAAAGGAAGATGAAAACGTTGTGGAGCCACCTGGAGCTGGAGAGAAGGCTGGTGGGCAGGGAGAGGAGGTGACCTGGGAGAAGGGGACCCCTTGCAGGAACTCTGGCCACAGTCATCTGGGAAAGGAAGTGCTGTGAAGCCATAAGGATGCCTTCATTCCTTGTGAAGGATGTTGGCCATCATTTCTAACCATCTGGAGCCAGAATCAGATGGAATGTGAATGCCAAACTAACAATAACAACAACTTATATTGACAGAGGACATACTAAGTATGTCTTTAAAAAAAATTGGCGTATAATTGCTTTATAATAGTGTGTTAGTTTCTGCTGTACAATGAAGTGAATCAGCTATATGTGTAAATATATCCCCTCCTTCCTGGACTTCCTTCCCATCCCCCCAAATCCTACCCCTCTAGGTCACCACGGAGCATCGAGTGAAGTTCCCTGTGCTATACAGCAGCTTCCAACTGGCTATCTGTTTCACTCACGGCAGTGTATATACGTCAATCCCAATCTCCCAACTCATCTCACCTCCCCTTTCCTTCCCCTGACCCCTGTGTCCACACATCCATCTCTACGTCTGCATCTCTAATCCTGCCCTGCAAATACGTTCATCTGTACCATTTTCCTAGATTCCACACATATGCATTAATATATGATCTTTGTTTATCTCTTTCTGACTTACTTCACTCTGTATGACAGACCCTAGGTTTATTTGCTGCTGCTGCTAAGTCGCTTCAGTCGTGTCCAACTCTGTGCGACCCCATAGACAGCAGCCCACCAGGCTCCTCCATCCCTGGGATTCTCCAGGCAAGAACACTGGAGTGGGTTGCCATTTCCTTCTCCAATGCAGGAAAGTGAAAAGTGAAAGTGAAGTCGCTCAGTCGTGTCCGACTCTTTGTGACCCCATGGACTGCAGCCTACCAGGCTCCTCTGTCCATGGGGTTTTCCAGGCAAGAGTACTGGAGTGGGTTGCCATTGCCTTCTACACCTCTACAAATGATCTATTTCATTCCTTTTTATGGCTGAGTAATATTCCAAAACCATCCCAAAGAGAAAGAAACGCAAGAAAGCAAAGTGGTTGTCTGATGAGGCTTTACAAATGAGTGCCAAAGAATTGATGGTTTCGAATTGTGGTGCTGGAGAAGACTCTTGAGAGTCCCATGCACTGCAAAGAGATCAAACCAGTCAACTTAACAGAAATCAACCCTGAATATTCATTGGAAGGACTGATGCTGAAGCTGAAGCTCCACTCCTTTGGCCATCTGATGGGAAGAGACTACTCACTGAAAAGATCGAAGGCAAAAGGAGAAGGAAGTGGCAGAGGACGAGACGGTTAGATAGAATCACCAACTCAATGAACACGAATTTGAGCAAACTCTGGGAGACAATGACAGACAGGGAAGCCTGGCGTGCTTCAGTCCGTGGGGTCGCAAAGAGTCGGACGTGACTTAGTGACTGAACAGTAACAACAGCAACGAAATTCCATTGTATGTATGTGCCACATCTTTGTCTGTTCATCTGTCGAGGGACATTTAGGTGGCTTCCATGTCCTGTCTACTGTAAATAGTGCTGCAACAAATACTGGGGTGCATGTGTCCTTTTGAATTATGGTTTTCTCAGAGTGTATGCCCAGTAGTGAGATCGCTGGGTCATATGGTAGGTCTATTTTCAGTTTTTTAAGGAACCTCCACACTGTTCCTTATAGTTGCTATATCAATTTATAAACAACCCAATGGAAAAAAAAAGAAAGGGTGGAAAACCTAAACAGACATTTCTTCATAGAAAACATACAGATGGCCACAAGGCACATGAAAAAGATGTTCAACAGCACTAATTATTAGAGAAATGCAGATCAAAACTACAATGAGGTTATCATCTCACGCTGATCAGAAGGGTCATCGTGAAAAAATCTACAAACAGTAAATGCTGGAGAGGGTGTGGAGAAAAGGGAGCTCTCTTGCACTGCTGGTGGGAATGTAAACTGAAACCAAGTGTATCTTAATAACCCTAAGTGGCGGGCAGCAATCTCAGCTCCATTTTCAGCTGGGAAAACCGACGCCCCAGTAGTAGAGCAACCTGCCAAGAACACACACACGGCCAGGAAGTGGTGGGGCTGGTGTGTGAACCCAGGCCTACATGGGTCCCAAACTCCAACATGTATAAAAAAGGCCTCGGGAGCTACTTTAAAGAGAACTTTGCAGGTGGCTCAGTGGTAAAGAACCCGCCTACCAAAAGCAGGAGACACTGGTTTGATCCCTGGATTGGGAAGACTCCCTGGAGAAGGAAATGGCAACCCACTCCAGTACTCTTATCTGCAGAATTCCATGGAGAAAGGAGCCTGGTGGGTCACAAAAAGTCGTACACAACTGAGCATGCATCGGCAACTTGAACAATGCGTGCGAGCTAGTTTAAAAACACAAACTCCATTCCTAGTGGCCAAAGCTAGAATAACTTGAGCAACAAAACAAAGTAACATTGGATTATGGCCTGGGGTATGAGATAAAATCCACAAGTCCATACTATTACTAATAACAAGAAAAATTAATCAGTGGGAGAGAGTTCAACGTCCCCTGCACAATTCTAAACTCTGGCTTCCCTGGTGATCCAGGGGTTAAGAATCCACCTCCCAGTACAGGGGATCCCCGGTCGGGGAACTAGGATCCCACATGCCACGGGGCAACTAAGCCTGCACACCACAACTAGAAAGAAGCTCTTGTGCCATAAGAAAGATCCCACACATTGTAACTAAGACTGGACGGCCAAATAAATAAATAACTAATGTAGACACATGACCCTAAAGGAGGAGGGGCAGAACTGTACATAATAATCTTCCTTTCAAGAGAACGGTATGACAAAGGCAACCTCAGCCGGGTGATCCAGGGCAGCAGCAACAGTGCAAAGTCATGTGGATATCACAGACACGTGATGTGATGAAAAGAGGCACTTCATATCTGTGGGCTTTAATTTCACTTTATTTCCTCACCAAAACCTATAACCCGAGTCCAGCTGTGAGAAAAAATATCACACAAATTTCAACAGGGTGGTATTCTGACAGTACACTTGTCTGGTACCCCTGAAAACTGGCCAGGTGAGTCAGAACAAGGGAATTCTGAAACACGGTCACAGCCAACAGGAGCCTAAGGAGACGTGACCACTAGGGGATGACCCTAGAGGTCTGGTGGTTAAGAATCCGCCTTCCAATGCAGGGGGCGCGCGTTTAATCCCTGCTTGGAGAACTAAGGTCACACAAGCAGTGCCACAACTAGAGAGCTCCCCACCCCCGAGCATCACCATGAAGACCCAATGCAGCCAAAAATAATAAAATGAAATAATGTAGGACAGTGGATGAGATCCTGGAATTTTAAAAAGGGGATTAGGTAAACACTGAGAAAATCTGAATAAAGTGTGGGTTTGGGTTATCCATCATGTATCAGTGTGGTCCATTAATTAGAACCAATGGACTGTGGGTTACCAAATGGTTAGTAGGGGAACCTGGGTATGGGGTGTATGGGAACTCTCCACTGTCATCACAAGTTCTCTGTAAATCTAAACTGGTCAAACAAAAACCCAAAGTCTACTAAAAACAAATTCCTGGGTTGACCCTCAGGACCCTCGGCTTTGTGGTGCACATTTGCACAGCTGTAGCGGGGCTGTGAAGGAAGCCAGGCCCACCACCTGCCCGCTGACAGAATGAGGAGGAGCAGCGGATACAGCCAGAGCCCGCAGGGAGCAGGGGGCCTTTCACTCCAAAGTCGCTGCAGGAACATCCTCCATCCGACTCGACTCCCTGAGGTGAGGGGCTGCGCCTGTCTCATTAGACTGGCAGGCTTCTTCAAGTGAGAGGTGGAGCTCCCCGGTCAACCCACGTTTCCTCTTGAGGTGCTCCAGGAGACCCTTCTCTAAACGCATTTTATCTTCCTTTATGTAAGTCAAGGTTCTTTATGTGGGTGGGAAAAGAGGTTATGTGCAAAGTGCACATTAAAAACATTTGAAGGACAGTTAATTTACAGTGTTGGGTTAAGTCTCAAGTGCACAGCAAAGTGATTCAGTTATACATACATAAATAGTCTCTTATTGGGCCACACGGTGTGACTTAATTCGCCTACTAGGGACTGAACCCACACCTCCTGCATTGGAAGCATGGAGTCTTCACCACGAGGGAAAGAGTTTTCACCATGATCACCAGGGATGTCCCAACAAAATGTACACTTTAAAAATATATATTTTTATTTATTTGGCTGCATCGATTCTTAGTTCGAGGCATGCGAGCTTGTAGTTGTGGCACGTGAAAGCTAGTTCCCTGACCAGGGATTGAACCCAGACCCCCTGCATTGGGAGCTCGGACCACCAGGGAAGTCTCCCAATTGTACATTTTTAATGGCTGGCAAAACGTCTCTTTGCTCCAAAACAACAGGGTCCCTAACTCCTTGTTTTTCGCTTTAAAGACTTCTTTACTTCTTTTTGGCTGTGCTAGGTCTCTGTCGCTGTGCTCAGTGGCGGCGAGCTGGCGCTACTTTGTGTCCTGGTGCTTGTGCTTTTCTCTGGGGTGGCTTCTCTTGTTACGGAGTGTGGCTCTAGGGTGCACGGGCTTCAGTAGTTCGGTTCCTGGGCTCTGGAGTACAGGCTCAGTAGTTGGGGCACATGGGCTTGGTTGCTCCACAGCAAGTGGGATCTTCCTGGACCAGGGATGGCACTCTCGTCCCCTGCGATGGCAGGTGGATTCTTAACCAATGAGCCACCAGGGAAGCCCCACTCCTAACTCTATGGATAAGCATAAGTGATGGTCACGAGCAGCACACTCCACAATGTATTGGGTTTACTGTCTTAAACCTCCTCTCCTGGCCCCTCTCTCTTCAACACACCTTGTACCCCAGTCCTCAGGCATAGACGAGTGACAACAGTAGTAACAGCTTAAAATTGTGATCCTGCCAATTCTATAATGGAACAAAACTCAGTATCCTGGAAAGCTGCTTCTTGATTGCAAGAAGCTATGACATACAGGGACACAGCAAGTCATCCTGAAATGTGGGGGCAGTATATCAGTAGTATGCACACGGAATGTCTGTGATTACTGATCTGCAAAAGTTCTTAAAGATAGGACAGGATGTGCCTCTGGTCAAAGCAGGAAGAGCAAGGCCTGGAAATCAAATCAAAACTTGACAATGGGAGGGGTGGGAGAGGCCAATTGTATGAGCGTAAACTGAAGGAATGTTGGGTAGAGAGACGTGGTAAACTTGTGAGGAGCTGAGACAAAAGGGTAAGAAAGAGCAAGCCTTTGAGAGGCTATCTTGTCTTTCATATTGTCCACAGTAGTGGAAATCTCTTGAGCCTCACAGGCAGCTCAGAGCTTCCTGGAAGTCTTTTGTGATCAGGATCTTAAGATTGGTCCAGGGAGCAGTAGGAAGGCAAAGATTGGTTTATTGATTGGTCATGAGCAGGAGAATTAGGCCGGGAGCCATTCTGGACTCCTGTGTCCCTCAGAGGATATAAATATCTTGGGCCATCCGGACTATGAAAATCATTCATCTTGCTCACCTTGTTTGGATTCCATGAATACCAACCTCCTGGCTGGAATCTGGCATCCCCCGTGACTTTTCTACCGGGGAAAGAATGTGCTGACAGGCTGACATAAAGATTTCAGGCTGCTTCACGGTGCTTATCCCGTCTCACATATTTGTGATCTGGCTTCCTCACCAGGCTGCTGGGAACTTGGTGAGTCTGTCCCTTTCAGCCTGATCAGCTTCAGGTGCACTAAAGGCTCTCCCTCTGTAACCTGCAAAGAATGAGTGGCGTCACCAGCCTCCAGCTTCCCCCACCCACCCCTCCACCCCGCCCCGGTCACGCTGGCCCTGAGGGGTTCTTCTCCCGACATCACCAGCCAGCTGCTCTTTGCCACGTCAATCATCCCGACCACAGCCATCTCCCCTGAGCCCAGAATGAGCTGTGGGAGGCCTGCAAAAAAAAAAGTGCTAGAGCTACCAAAATAAGTTCTGTTGAATAGAAGAGAATAAGGAAGAAAGAAATCCTGGGCTTGGGGGGTAGGGTGGGGGAGATGCCAAGAACACTTGATAGAAAGCAGGCGGAAGGAACTGGCAGTGCTTAACCTAGAGCAGGGAAGATCCCAGAGGTCCAATGGGCTCCCAGTCGTCAGATATCTGAAGGACTACAGTGATGCAGGGGGATAGATCTGTTCCCTGGGGCTCTGGAAGAAAGTACAGCAACTATGAGGTGGCAGATACAGGGAGACAGGTTTCAACAAGATAAAGTAGAGAAACTTGGCGGGGAGCACATCTTATGGCATGCAGGATCTTGGTTCCCTAACCAGGGATTGAACCTGGGCCTCCTGCCTTGGAGCATGGAGTCGTAACGACTGGGGAAGTCCCCCCAAAGAGGAATTTTTAAAGGTAATATTCCTTTAATATCAATCCTTCAAATATCATCAAATAAGTTCTTTAAAGTTTTTCTTTTAATGTGGACCATTTTAAAAATCTTTATTGAATTTGCTACAATATTGCTTCTGTTTTCTGCTTTGGTTTTTAGGCTGCGAGGCATGTAGGGTCTTAGCTTCCTGACCAGGGTTCAAGTCTGAACCCCCTGCATTTGAAGATGAAATCTTAACCACCGGACCACCAGAGAAGTCCCAAATATTATCACTTTTTTTCTTTCTTCTTTCTTTGTCAGGTTTGTGAGATGCAGTGTAAGTAATCAGGAACACAGATTGGAACCAGAACACCTGGGTTCATTTTCCAGTTCCGTCACTTTTTGCTGTTGGTGGTTAGTAGCTAAGTCATGTCTGACTCTTTGAGACCCTGTGGACCCAGTTCTGTCACTTACTAGCTACGTAACTTTGGGCAAGTTACCTTACTTTCCTATGCCTGTTTTCTCCACTAATAATTGTACCTACCTCAAATAGTACCATGTGATTGTGCTGAGGACTGGTTAAATTATACATGCAAAGTGCTTAGAATAGCACCCAGTAAGCAGTATGTTCTTAGTAAGTGGTAGCAATTATTACTATTTTTATTACAATCTAATATCACTTTTACTATTATGTACTATTTTTCTTTAAGCAGACACATTATTTCTATAAATTTATTTGAAAGGAAACTTTATATTACTACTGTAAAAGCAAAGCCAGAAGCACTTGCCATGTACAGATGGCAACTGTACAAATTAACAAAACAATGTTATTAAATCTCAGCTAGCTACTGTTGCCTGTTCCATCCCCTAAATTTGAGGACCACTGCTTTTTCCCTAAGAAGGGAGACAAGTAAGTGTTACAAAAAACGGTCTGGTACTTCACTGAGACTTCTTTTGTTGACTGTGGTCAAAAGGAATGAAGTGTTAGTCACTCAGCTACGTTTGACTTTTTGCGACCTCCCAGACTGCAGCCCGCCAGGCTCCTCTGTCCATGGAATTCTCCAGGTAAAAATACTAGAGTGGGTTGCCATTCCCTTCTCCAAGGGATCTTCCCAACCCAGGGATCAAACACGGGTCTCCTGCCTTGCAGGCAGATTTTTTACCCTCTGAGCCATCAGGGAAGACTGTGGTCAGAAGGGAAAGTCTGGCAAGTTCAAGGTAGTGAAAAGCTGCAGCTCCTGCTCTGGGGAGAGACAGCAGCAAAAGGCTGGGGAGGGAGGCAGTGCAGGATCAAAGAGATGGTTTAAAAAGGAAATAACCTCTTTTTCTTGAATGAGGTTTCGTGATCTTCAGTGCCATGATGGTCTGTCACATGAAATCATCTCAACCATTACCCAGTGGTATGATGGTTGTATTTTAGTCGCTAAGTTGTGTCCAACTCTTTGAGACCCCATGGGCTATAGCCCGCCATGCTTCTCTGTCCATGGGCTTTCTCAGGCATGAATACTGGAGTGGGTTGCCATTTCCTTCTCCAGGGGATCATCCCGACCCAGGGATTGAACCCACATCTCCTGCATTGGTAGGCAGATTCTTTACCACTGAGTCACCAGGGAAGCCCAGTGGTATGATCAGTTCAGTTCAGTTCGGTTCAGTCGCTCAGTCGTGTCCGACTCTTTGCGACCCCATGAATTGCAGCACGCCAGGCCTCCCTATCCATCACCAACTCCCAGAGTTTACCCAAACTCATGTCCATTGAGTCGGTGATGCCATCCAGCCATCTCATCCTCTGTCCCCTTCTCCTCCTGCCCCCAATCCCTCCTAGCATCAGAGTCTTTTCCAATGAGTCAACTCTTCGCATGAGGTGGCCAAAGTATTGGAGTTTCAGCTTCAGCATCAGTCCTTCCAATGAACACCCAGGACTGATTTCCTTTAGGATGGACTGGTTGGATCTCCTTGCAGTCCAAGGGACTCTCAAGAGTCTTCTCCAACACCACAGTTCAAAAGCATCAGTTCTTTGGTGCTCAGCTTTCTTCACAGTCCAACTCTCACATCCATACATGACCACTGGAAAAACCATAGCCTTGACTAGACAGACCTTTGTTGGCAAAGTAATGTCTCTGCTTTTGAATATGCTATCTAGGTTGGTCATCACTTCCTTCCAAGGAGTAAGCGTCTTTTAATTTCATGGCTGCAATCACCATCTGCAGTGATTTTGGAGCCTCCAAAAATTAAGTCTGACACTGTTTCCAGTGTTTCCTCATCTATTTCCCATGAAGTGATAAGACCAGATGCCATGATCTTAGTTTTCTGAATGTTGTGCTTTAAGCCAACTTTTTCACTCTCGTCTTTCACTTTCATCAAGAGGCTTTTTAGTTCCTCTTCACTTTCTGCCATAAGGGTATGATCTGCTGCTGCGGCGGCTGCTGCTGTTAAGTCGCTTCAGTCATGTCCGACTCTGTGCGACCCCATACACGGCAGCCCACCAGGCACCCCCGTCCCTGGGATTCTCCAGGCAAGAACGCTGGAGTGCATCGCCATTTCCTTCTCCAATGCATAAAAGTGAAAAGTGAAAGTGAAGTCACTCAGTCGTTTCTGACTCTTAGTGACCCCATGGACTGCAGCCTACCAGGCTCCTCTGTCCATGGGATTTTCCAGGCAAGAGTACTGGAGTGGGGTGCCATTGCCTTCTCCAAAGGGTATGATCAGTATGCTTCAAAAAGCAAAATCAGAAACGCGTTGTAGACCACCATACTCACCAGTACTCCCAGAGGGCACCTGCAGCAGTTTCCAGTCACCTGCTGCCTCTCAATTCTTTCTACCTGAAGGCATTTTTTGGCTACAGGATGTGTTCTTCAGACTGCATGCAGAAACTGGGGGGAATACTGGGTCACACAGTCTCTCTAAGAATCCCCAGAGAGGCTGAGCCCTTTGTCCCACAGTAACTCATTCATCAACACATCCTTTACTGGATTTCCTTTCTTCCCCAGTCCATTTCAGTCTCGCTGGGCTTTCTGGGATCACCTTCCAAATAAATTCCAGGCACCCAAATCCTGGTCTCATGATGTGCTTCGGGGAAACCCCAACTATGGCACAGTTTAACTATGGCACTGAAGAAATGGCTGGGAGTACTCCATGGAGATTCACGAATTGGGAACGAATTCAAGTAGGAGGACATTTAGTATCCTTCTGACACTTAGGTCCATGATTCTAGATCAAGAGTCAGCAAACTACAGCCCATGGCCCACAGGGACCCCTGTCCCTTGCCTGTTTTTATACAGCCTGTGAGCTAAGAATGGCTTTTACAATTTTAAATGGTTGGGGAAAAAATCAAAACAAGAATAACATTTTGTGGCCCATAAAAATGATATAAAACCCAGATTTCAACATCCATCAATGAAGTTTTATTGGAAACACAGCTACACTCATTCATTCCCATACCATCTATGGCTGCTTTTACTCCATAACTGCAGGGTTGAGTAGTTGCAACTTAAACCCTAATGGGTTTCAAACAAGTCAATCCTAAAGGAAATCAACCCTGACTATTCACTGGAAGGACTGATGCTGAAGCTGAAGCTCCAATACTTTGGCCACCTGATGCGAAGAGTCAACTCACTGGAAAGACTCTAATACTGGGAAAGATTGAGGGCAAGAGGAGAAGGGGGCAACAGAAGATGAGATGGTTGGATGGCATCACCAACTCAATGGACATAAGTTTGAACAAGCTCTGGGAGACAGCGAAGGACAGGGAAGCCTGGTGTACTGCAGTTCATGGGGTCACAAAGTGTCAGACACAACTTAGCAACTGAACAACAACAGCAACAGCTGAAACTCTATGGTCTGCAACACTCAAAACATTTACAGCAGGGTTTGCTGATCCCTATTCCAGATCATTATCCTGAGGGGACAAGAGGCAGACTGAGACCTTGTTGTCCCTGGGTGGAGAGCCTATCACCAGACCTAGTACTGAGGGGTTTTTTGGATCAGCCACTCACGTTTCCTTTTCTTACATCTCTGTGGCCTCCCTCTGCTCTCTGCAGGTACTTAGGACTCTTCTTCTGAGACATTAACGTTTTAACACCAGGAATAATTTTATTTTTAAAAGGACACACGATCTTGTCTTCTCCCACACTCTGCCCACTGTCCCAGGTGGTTTCATCTGCCCTGGATGGCTTCATTCAGTAACTGATTTCTCCCCAAACCAAACCAAATCCCTGGACCAGGATCGTGTCCTGAGATCTCAGACCAACACTCAAGTCTGTTCAACATTAGATTCAGATCGGGTTGGGGAGGTGGTTTTTACCGCTGACCAGTGGTGTAACCTTGAGCAAGGCATATAGTTGCCCAGGGCATCAAT
Organism: Budorcas taxicolor; assembly: GCF_023091745.1. NCBI lineage: Eukaryota > Metazoa > Chordata > Mammalia > Artiodactyla > Bovidae > Budorcas > Budorcas taxicolor. The sequence continues at coordinate 23,222,305 of NC_068927.1, read as the reverse complement.
TTCATCACCTGTCAAAGGTGAAACCCATCCTGCCTCGCCTGCCAGGATTACTGTGCTAACTGGACGAAAGGAAAGCTGCCCACGAAACACTGCCACCTGGCCCCAGCCTCCTTCTCCAGCATATTATTACAGTATTAGACCTCTGCTTCCTCCACACGCCCCGCACACTGGCTCTTCTTGAGCTCCTTGACTTTGCTACCTGTTGGCCTTTGCACATGCTGATTTTCTTCTCTGAAACATTTTTTCCCCATCCCACCCTCTGTCTGGCTGCTTCTCAGCCTTTTTAACCCTCAATCCAAGGCAGGCCCCTTCTGTATGCCTCTCCATCTTTGCGCTGGATTCTCTCACTGCATGTGCAGTAATTTCTAATTAGAGTAAATTCTCATTATTCACAGTGGTTATGTTCTCCGAAGCTGCCATGAACACAAAATTAGCAAATACTGAGCCACTGTTCCTAAAAGGAAAAACCTAAGGGTAGGTTTCTGCAAGCCTCTGGTCACATTTTCATCAACAGATCAATACCTAACCTTGTTTTATGTGTGTTTCTGTTTCAAGACCCCTTATTTAATATATATTGTTGATTCATTGACATTGAACTGACAGCCAGTACCACTACAACTCAGGCCTGAACAAAGCTTATCAAATACACATTTTCCCCATAAGGCACAACACAACCTTCCTGGGCTTGGGAACACTAGATAGCAGCAATTCAGCAGTATGTTTGGGGGCTGATTTTTTTTTCCAAACTTATTTTTAATTGAAGGAAAACTGCTTCACAATATTGTGTTAGAAAGAAAGTTAAGTCACTCATTTGTGTCCAACTCTTTGCAACCCTATGCACTGTGGCCTGCCAGGGTCCTCTGTCCGTGGGATTCTCCAGCAAGAGGATTGGAGTAGGTTGCCATTTCCTTGGCCTCTGCCATACATCAACATGAGTCAGCCAGAGGTATACATGTGTCCCCTCCCTCTTTAACCTCCTTCCCCTCCCACCCCATCCTATCCCTCTAGGTTGTCACAGAACCCCGGTTTGAGTTCCCTGAGTCATGCGGCAAACTGGTCTTGGGGGTGATTTTTAAACAGCAAAATCACCAACAAAATACACACAAAAATGCAAAAACAACAACAAACAACCCATGGCACTAAACAGACCATAAAAGGGATGCTTGCTCACAGTTCTGAGAGTCGGAACAAGAAGGCAGTGTCATCTCGTTTCGACCTCGGGTGGGAACAAGTGTGTTGAGCGACTCGAATTTTCTGCCATCCTGTTCACATCCATGAATGACCATGAGAAGTGTTGCAGATACTGATTTGGGGGTTACAAATCAATTTTAGCGAGTGGGAGAATTCGCAAATACAGTCTGCCAACAAGGAGGATCCACTGTACTTCCTTCTCATTTCTCTCATTCACTAGAGTGTGAGTTCACTGAGGACTGGTTTGCCTTTTACCCACTGTTGGATCTGTAGCACCTGGATTACAACCTGGCACACAGTATGCTTTCCACAAGAAATCCAGTTTAAATGAACCCAGGAGGCAGATCTGTGAAAGTGCTCCACTGGAAGCAATGACAGCTAGTGTTTGCGGAGGAGGCACCATGAGCTGCCCTGTGTAACGTGCTTTTTCTATGTTCCCTCCATCAAAAAGGGAAACAGCAACTCACTGTACTTTTGCCATGGGCTCTAGAATCATACTGCCTGGGTTCAAACACAGGATCTGCTTCTAATTAATTATTTAACTCTGAGCACGTTCCTTGGCCTCTCAGAGCCCCAGCTTCCTTGGCTATCAAACGGGGTAGTTAGTATAGTTAATGCCTTGTAGGTCACAGTGAGGAGTAGCTGTGGCCCACACACAGGAAGCATTTAGCATCGTGCCAGGCACAGATGAGCACTTAGGAAACATTACCTCTTGTGGTCAATAGATTCCATGGCAAATCTAAGAGTTTTATACAATCATACCCATTTTGCAGATGAAGAAACTGAGGCTAAGGGTGATTCTATGAGTTTTTGAGGGCCAGACAGCCCAGCGAGGGCTGGCTCTGGGAACTCTAAGCCTAGGCTCACTGTAAACGTAGCATTTACTAAAATGATGAGGGCTGCTCCAGGAGGCCCCTTGAACTTCTATGGGATCAGGGTAAGGACAAGCTCCCTTTTCCCCAAGAGTCTTCCCTCATATTCTACATCTGTATCTTTCTGTTCCCTGCCCACTTTCGAGTTCAACCCTTTCAGTACCAGCCCTGTTGGGAGGGAGGATGTTGGTTTGTTATCTTGGCTTTGACAGCTCAAAGGCGGAGATATTTCCTGCTTAAAAGACTCCCTGAAGAAGGAGGAGGAGGAGAATCAGCATTGTGGGCTGCAACAACAGTCTTCCTTTTCCTCCAACCCTTTGGGTCAAGGGTCCTCACCCTTGGCTGCTAGTTGGAATCGCCTGGGAAGCTCTGAAATATCCAGAGGTCCAGGCCCCAACCCAGACTACTTCCATCTGAGCCTCGGAGCAGGGTGGGGTGGAGGGCTACGGGGCATAGGCAGTTTTTTCATGCTCCCCCAAGCGATTCCAGCGTGCAGGCAAGTTGGAGAAATGGTGCTTTTGGATCAGCCCTCGGCTCCAACGCTGAAGTCGATTTGGGGAGCAGTAACTCTTTCCTCCGCCTAGGACTGGCTGCTGGGGGATTCGGGCAGGCTCTCCAGAGGAACCAGCCAGTGAAGGATGTTTGCGTGCGAGCGATCTGGCGTCCAGCTGTGCCCTGAGGCCCAGCTTGGAGACGGCGGGTCTCCGGGTCCCCGCAGGCAACAACACGTGCGGCCGCTCCGACCTGTCTGGTTATCTACCGAGACCGCCAGCCGACCTCGGCGGCCGCCGCGCGGCCCACCCCGACCACAGAGGTTCGCAGGAAACGCCCGGGGCTCGGGAATTCCTACCTTGGCTGCTGGCGCTGCCCTCCGGTCCCCGGAATCCTGCGACTCCGGTTCGATCTGTCGCCGGGGCTCCGCGGTCGCTTTCGTCTGCGTCCGAGAGGCGCCCACTAGAGCGCAGGCGCCACCTAGTGGGCGCGGGGCGGAGGCGCGGGGACCGGGCGGGGAGGTGGGAGAGCGGTCGGTCCCGGGCGGAAATGCTGCCCCGGCTGCCCACGCGGGCGGTTTTCCAGCACGCTGCGCACCCTGGGCGCAAATCCCGGCTGGGTGGGATCACCTTCACTCCCTAGAGGGCACTGGAACCTGAACTTGCTGAACTTTTTCTTGGGGGCACGGAGGGGCAGCCAGGCCCTGGCTGCTGGCCTAAGATCCATTCTGGGATTTTCCTGGCCGGACTCGGATCTTGCCTTTCATCCAGAAGCTTTCAGTACACCCCGATTTGGCAGAGCCGAATCTTTTAAATATATTGCGAGCATCAGAAGATGCAGGGGACTGGGCCTCTCTCAAACCCAGGGAGGCCTTTGCCCTACAAGCGATTCGTTCTTTTAGCCCCGCCTCCAACCCCCACCCCACCGCACGCCACCCCTCATTTCCTATCCTCCCACCCCCTAGCAGTTACCTTTCTTTCCCTGTTCTCTCCAGTCTCTTTCGCTGTTATTAAACATCCAGTCTGTATCACACCCTGTGTATAGAGTCCAGAGACACAGGCTCCTAAGGAGTTGGCAATGCAGGTTATATTTCTGACCCGGGCGCCTTTGACATTGACATTTCTTTGGTTGGAGCCATCCTGGCACTGCGGGACATTTACCTCTCTGATTCCTTGGCGCTAAATGCCAGTAGCCACCCTGAAGTCATTGTGACAACCAAAACCACCCCTTCATATTTCCAGTTGTCTCCTGGGTTGGGGGAGCACCGCCCTAGGCTGAGAACCTGTTAGCTCCTTATTAAAATCAGGAAAATGGTGAATTATTGAAAGTGTGTACATTTCATTTATTTTTTTCCCTCCAACCCATGTTAACTGAGCACTTACTATGCGCCAGACACTTTCCTATGAATAGAAGATACTAGGAAGGACAAAACACCTTGAAATCTCTGCCCTTATTGAATTCACCTTTATGTAACAAATTAACTTTTAGCACACACGCAGATGCAATACCATGTAACTAAGCTCTTGGCGGGATAAGTACAGGGTTTATTTATTTTTTAATGTAGCAATTGATAGGGCACCAAAGGTGGAGAGTGCCCTGGTGATGGAGGCAAGTTTGGCAAGTCTTTTAAGGCAGTTTATCTCTGGGGTGATAGTTGGAGGGAAGTTGACCAAAGTGGAAATATTAGAGACAGTTAGTGACAGTGAGACCTGGGTCATTCCCCCACCCCCACCTGCCTCTGCCTTTGGTCTCTCTGTCCTGGTGTCATCTGGTCAAAGTGGCCATCCAGGACAGGAGGGGGAGGGGGTGTTGTCTGTGGGCAGCACCTGGAGTGACGAGGGTGTGTGTGCGTCTGTCGTAGGGGCCACCCCAGCCTACCTGGGGCCAGTTTGTGCCCTGGTCAAGGTGAATCTGTCAGAGAAGTGCTGACAGGCACCTTCCTATTCTGTCACTTTAAAGTGTCTCTGAGTCACTTTCATGCCTTGCAGGAGCTCCCTACTCCTCCCCACACACCACCCTCCTGGGCCCCAAAGCTTGCCCAGGCAAGGACCTAGCTTTAGAGCATAACCTCTGCGATTCTGATGCCAGGCATCACCTGATGAGGTTAAAGGTTTCCTAAAGAATGTCTCCTCTGGGTTCTTCTAGTATTCTGTTCATTCCACTAATTACAGAGTTTTGGGGACTGTGGTTGTCAACCGGGCTGTTTTTATCCACAGGTTCTCCATAAATGATCTCCTTGAGGGCCTGAGCCATGTTTGATAGGTAGAAGTAGTGTCAATAATAAAAAAAATAATTTGTAACATATTAAAGTGAAGTCACTCAATCATGTCCGACTCTTTCCGACCCCATGGACTGTTGGTTACCAGTCTCCTTCGTCCATGGGATTTTCCAGGTAAGAGTACTGGAATAGGTTGCCATTTCCTTTTTCAGGGGATCTTCCTGACCCAGGGATCGAAGCCAGGTCTCCTGCACTGTAGGCAGATGCTTTACTGTCTGAGTCACCTGGGAAGTGTTGTAACATATTAGGCACTAAGAATTTTATTTGGCTGTGCAGCTTGTGGGATCGTAGTTCCCCAACCAGGGATTGAACCCAGGCCCTTCGTGGTGAAAGCATTGAGTCCTAACCAGTGGACCACCAAGGAATTCCCAGCACTAAGAATTTTTAAAAATTATTTTTAAACATTAATTTTGGCTGTGTTGGTCTTAGTTGCAGCATATGGGATCTTCGTCGCATCATGCGGGATCTTTCCTCTCTAGCTGTGGTGATCGGGCTCCAGGGCCCGCGGGCTCCGTAGTTCTGGTGTTTGGGTTTAGTTGCTCAGTGGTTGCAGCACACAGGCTTAGTTGCTCCATGGCATGCGGGATCTTAGTTCCCCAACCAGGGAGCGAACCTGTGTGCCCTGCACTGCAAGGCAGATTCTTAACCACTGGACCCCCAGGAAAGTCCTGGCACTCAGAATTTTAGATCGACTGGTTTAATAATAATAATAATCCTATGAAGAAATCACTATTATTTCACCCATTTTATTGAGGAAGAAACTGAGGCCCATAACGCTTAAGTAATTGCTGTTGGGTAGGAGAGTTAGCAAGCGGTGTGGCCAAGACCTGAATTTGGATTGCCTGCCTGCACAGCCTTTGCCTTTGAGCACTTCACTACTGTTGACTGAGCACCTGGACAACCGCGCTGGACACCGTGTCTTAGATATGAGGCAGGATGGACAAGGGCCTCTCATCTGCATCCCTCTGTGCTCCTGTTCTGTCCATTCTTTCCTTCAAAGGGAGAACTTTCTTTGCTGCATTTTGTTTTTTAATAAAGTCATGCTGGGAGATGTAACCTATTTTTTTAGTAGAGCTTATTTGTCTTCTACAATGATGCTCCATTATAGAAGGTGAGGGGAAGCCCCTGGCAGTCTAGTGGTTCAGATGTAGGACTTTCACTGAGGGTTCAATCCCTGGGCAGGGAATTAAGATCCCTCAAGCTGGGCGGAGAGCCTCACTCGCCAAAAGAGGGTGAGAGTCCTCTATCCCTCGAGGTGGGTGGAGCTAGAAACGGGGGCACTGGGGGCATGGGCAGGAAGTCGGGACCCTGGCAGAAGGAGGGGTAGAGAAGGAAGGAGGTGAGGATGCCAGAGACCAACAGGAAAGGGGCTGGTACCCATCCCAGGAAGGGCACTTGATCTTGTGAGGCTGGCCCTTGCACTGAATGGCACCTTGACTTTGGGGGTCCTAGTATGTTTATGGCAGAAGTAAGGTCGGTCACGTTCTGGTCACAGACTGCACGTGCAAACCCTGCCAGATGTGAGAGGCATTAGCAGGGTGACATATATTCTGTGTCATTGACTCTTTCCAAAAGCCCAGGAAACTGAGAGTCAGAGAGGTTAAGCCACTTGCTGTACGTGTAGCGTGTGCACCGCAGAGCTGGTTTTCAGTCTCACGTCCCTCTCCTGCTGAAACGGGATGCTTCTTTTTATTTGTTTATTTGGCCGCGTCAAGTCAGAGTTGTGGCATGAAAGATCAATCTTCGTAGCGGCCTGCGGATCTTTAGCTGTGACATGTGAACTCTTAGTTTCACCATGTGAGATCTAGTTCCTCGACCAGGAATGAACCTGGGGCGCCTGAGGAGTCTTGGCCACTGGGCCACCGGGGAAGTTCCTGAATCTGATGCTTCTAACCCTAGCAGTCGCTCCGTCATGCCCAACTCTTGGCAACCCCATGGATTATAGAGTGCCAGGCTGCTTTGTCCTTGGGATTGCCCAGGCAAGAATACTGGAGTGGGTTGGCATTTCTTCCTCTAGGGGATCTTCTTGCCCCAGGGATCGAATTCACGTCTCTTGCACCTCTTGCGTTGGTAGGCAATTCTTCACCACTGAGCCACCTGGGTTATTAGCTGTCTTTCCACAAACGAATGATGAAATGAACTGAACTCCTCAGGACGGATTTGCCTTCTTCGTTTGGGCCAGGATATCAGTTCCTCCTCTACCAGCTAATTTTCTGCTCATCTCTGGGAAGCCGCTCCCTCTCCCCTTTTCCCTGTACTAAAGCACGGCATTCTGCCTCACAGTTTAATTCCCTGCAGAGACGTTGCCCCCTGCAGATTCTGTGCCCTTGAGAACATGATCCATGTGGATTGTGCTAGATTAGCTGTTTACTTCTCCATATCCGTTCTCCTTTTCTACCCTGCTCTGCATCCTGGGGGACTGACCTAAATGAGCAAGAGCCAAAGGCTTCTGTGTCCACTGGTTCAAGTTGGGTTTGGCCGACAGGAGACCTGGGAGGGACTAGAAGGAGAGAGGACAGTGAGGTTGGGCTCCCTTCCTGCAGGGTGCTTGGGCTGGCCACTCCCCTGCCTACAGCCAGAGCTTTCACGTTATCTTCATACAACCCCCTCTGCCTGCACATCCAGGCCTCCTTAACGGAAATTCACTAAGGTTCTGGAAAGCACAAGGCACCCCAAATGGAACCTTGTACCATGTGGCTCAACCAGCAGCTGTCAAGGTAAATTAGGGGCAGGTGTGTTTGTTTGTTTATTCAAATGAAAAGCAGGAGAGAAAGGATTTTAAATGATCTGGAGTACTAGGACCAGATGGCAAATAAGCCCCTAGGCTCCTGGCAAAACAGTTTTTATTTATTTCTGTTTGCTTGTTTGGATGCTCTTAACATTTTTTTTGGTTAAATTAATATACAGCAAATTTGACTTTAAAAACATTTTGGTGTACAGTTCTATGAGTTTGAGCACATGTATAGGTTTGTGTAACTAGCATCACAAACAGGACACAGAAAACCAAAAAAAACCTCTTTCAAGCTATAACTTTGTAGTGACACCACTGATCTGTTCTCCATCTTTATATATGGTGTGTGCTAAGTCACTTCAGTCATGTTCTACTCCATGTGACCCTATGGAGTGTAGCCTGCCAGGCTCCTCTGTCCATGGGGATTCTCCAGGCAAGAATACTGGACTGGGTTGCCGTGCCCTCTTCCAACGGATCTTCCCGACTCAGGGAGGGAACCCACATCTCTTATGTTTCCTGCATTGGTAGGTAGGTTCTTTACCACTAGTGCTCTCTGGGAAGACCCACATATCCTTGTACATACATATATATATGTACATATATACATACATATCCATGTACATACATATATATAAATATACATATATATGTATGTATATATGTATGTATGTATAGTTTCTTGCCTAATTGGCATGTGGGATCTTAGTTTCCTGACCAGAGATTGAATCCGCAGTCCCTTGCTGTGGAAGCACAGAGTCTTAACTGCTGGACTACCGGGGAAGTTCTCTCTATCCTTACATTTTTGTCTTTCTGAGAATGTCATGTGAGTGAAATCAAGCAGTAGATAATCTTTTGAGACTGGCTTCTTTCACTCATGAATATCTTTGAAATTCATCAAATCTGTTACATGTAACTGCAATTTTCCCTTTTTATTGCTGAGTAATAACCTGTTATATGAAGGTTTATCTGTTGTACCACTCTTTATCTATTCACATTTGGGTTGTTTTTAATTATTGATTATTAATAGAGCTGCTCTAAATGTCCAAGTACAGGTTTTCATGTGAGCATTGGTTTTCGGGATTTCAAAAAGGCAAGGGAACCAAAGATCAATTGCCAACATCCGTTGGGTCATACAAAGAGCAAGAGAGTTCTAGAAAAGCATCTACACCTACTTTACTGACTATGCCAAAGCCTTTGCCTATGTGGATCACAACAAACTGTGGAAAATTCTTCAAGAGATGGGAATACCAGACCACCTTACCTGCCTCCTGAGAAATCTGTGTGCAGGTCAAGAAGCAATAGCTAGAACCAGACATGGAACAACCGACTGTTGTTCCAAATTGGGAAAGGAGTACTTCAAGGCTGTATATTGTCACCCTGCTTATTTAACTTACATGCGGAGTACATCATGCAAAATGCTGGACTGGATGAGCCCAAGCTGGAATCAAGATTGTCCGGAGAAATATCAATAACCTCAGATATGCTGATGACATCATCCTTATGGCAGAAAGTGAAGAGGAACTAAAGAGCCTCTTGGTGAAAGTGAAAGAGAGTGAAAAAGCTGGCTTAAAACTCAGCATTCAGAAAATGAAGATCTATGGCATCTGGTCCCATCACTTCATAGCAAATAGATGGGGAAACAATGGAAACAGTGACAGATTTTATTTTGGGGGGTTCCAAAATCACTGCAGATGGTGGCTGCAACCATGAAATTAAAAGACGCTTGTTCCTTAGAAGAAAAGCTATGACCAACCTAGACAGCATATTAAAAAGCAGAGACATTACTTTGCCAACAAAAGTCTGAATAATCAAAGCTATGTTTTTTCTAGTAGTCATGTATGGATGTGAGAGTTGGAGCATAAAGAAAGCTGAGCACCAAAGAATTGATGCTTTTGAACTGTGGTGCTGGAGAAGACTCTCGAGAGTCCCTTGGACAGCAAGGAGATCCAAACAATCAATCCTATAGGAAATCAGTCCTGAATATTCATTGGAAGGACTGATGCTGAAGCTGAAGCTCCAATACTTTGGCCACCTGATGCGAAGAGCCGACTCATTGGAAAAGACCCTGATGCTGGGAAAGATTGAAGGCGGGAGGAGAAGGGGACGACAGAGGATGGGATGGTTGGATGTCATCATCGACTCAATGGACATGAGTTGGAGCAAACTCAGGGAGTTGATGAGGGACAGGAAAGCCTGGTGTGATGCAGTCCATGGGGTCACAGAGTCGGACATGACTGGGTGACTGAACTGAACTGATAGGTTTTCATTTCCCTTAGGTGATGTTATGGATTGAACATGTCCCTCCCCACATTCATATGTTGAATTTAATCCCCAAAGTGACTGCATTTGGAGATCAGGCCTTTAGGGTTTCCTTGGTGGCTCAGGGGTACAGAATTTGCTTGCAGTGCAGGGGATGCAGGAGATGTGGGTTCAATCCCTCGGTTGGGAAGATCTTCTGGAGAGGGAATGGCAACCCACTCCAGTATTCTTGCCTGGGAAATCCCATGGAGAGAGGAGCCTGGTGAGCTGCAGTCCATGGCGTCACAAAGAGTCAGATACGACTGAGCATGCGAGCATGCACCGAGGTAATTAGGTTAGATGGGGTCCTGATCCCATTGAACTGGTGTCCTTATAAGAGAAAGGGCCTTCAGAGTTCTCTCTCTTTGTGAGCGGAGGGGAAAGGCCATGTAAACATACAGCAGGAAGGTGGCTGTCTACAAATCAGGAGAAAAATATCCCTCCAGAAACCAAACTTGCCAACACCTTGCTTATGGATGTCCTAGCCTACAGACCTGGGAGAAAATGTCTATTGTTCAGGCTACCAATTTGGTGGCATTTTTTTTATGGCCGCCTGAGCAGACTGATATGGGTAAATAGTCTATGGTCAGTGTATGTTTAACCATATGAGAAGCTGCTGGACTGTTTTGCAGAGTGAGGTTACCAGTTTGCATTCCCATCAGGAACATATGAGAGTTCTGGTTGCTCTGAAGCTTTGCCAACATATGATATCCGTAGTTTCTCTTTGTAGTTTTTTTAACCAGGGATTTAGTTTAGTTTCCCAACCCTGGATTGAACTGGGGACCTTGCATTAGGGAGTCTTAACCACTTGCTTGACCACCAGCAAGTCCCTATCTGTTCTTTTTTTTAAAAATATTTATTAATTATTTTTTTTGGCTGCATGAGGTCTTAGTTGTGGCACGTGTATCTTCACTGTGTAACATGGGATTCTTCATCATGACGCTTGGGTTCAGTAGTTGCAACACACAGGCCTAGCTGTTCCAAGGCATATGGGATCCCAGTTCCCCGACCAGGGATCGAACCTGAGTCCTTGGCACCGAAAGATGGACTCTCAGCCACTGGATCCCAAGGGGAGTCTCCTTATTTGTTCTCTATGTTGATATCTTCTGCATGCTATGTTGTATAGGTAGTACAAGTTAAGAAGGCATTTTAAAGCTGAAAATGTATTGATATTATCCTACTGAAGTCCCATCCATTATTGGGTGGTCCATATCCCATTTCTCTTTCCTTGTCTTTCCACTGCCTCATTCTGTTCCTGGGGCAATGTCCCCTAGGCAGAGCCAGCTAGTGATCTGGTCAATTACAGTCTTCATCAGAGGTGACTCCATTTCTGAAAAAATTAGGGAAGAGGTTAGGTGTGGGCAAGACTGGCTTCATGAGCCTTTATGCTTCATTTAAAGTTCTACTCTCACTGTCTTGAAATTCTTAGCAAGTTTTGAACAAGGGCCCACATTTTAATTTCACATGGGCCCCATGATTGTGTAACCTGTCCTGGGTGTGGGCGTCATGGGCAAGGCAAGGCTTCTCACCAGATTCACTCCGAAAAGGGCCCTCATCTGTTCTCACCAACCACACCTCTAAACTAAGCCAAGCCCAACCTGAGGGTTTTACCTGTCTCTTCGCTGCTCCTACTGCCTGTCTTTTGTGCTGAGTTGGTATAAGCATGATTAATCTGGAGGTTTCATGAGAGAATCATTGGCTTAGCATCTCAGTATCGCAATGAGCATTTGCCTTAATTAGGGCCTCTAATTAATCAGAAGGCAAATGCAACCTCCTTCTCCAACCCTGACACCTCCAGACTGTACTTTGGGGTTTATACGGGAGAGGTAAATTGACAACGTTAAATGTCTTCCTAATTGTCATTCTGCCAGCCTGGTTGGCAAAAAGCTCATTCAAAGGCAGGTGATTTATAGGGAAAGCTTACCACATTCTTGTGGATCACTGAGTGCCTAAGTCCTGGAAGATAAATGGCATGAACCAAAGGCAGTGGGGGCAGGGCAGGCAGGGACAAGGACTGGGAAGATTCCAGAGCTTGCAGGCAGCATCCTGAAGTGGCTGCCAGACACGGAGTTGACCTCAGGCCATTGACCTGGACTCATAACCACTCTGGACTCAATTATTTCACCTCTCAGTTCAGTTCAGTTCAGTCGCTCAGTCGTGTCCGACTCTTTGCGACCCCATGAATCGCAGCACGCCAGGCCTCCCTGTCCATCACCAACTCCAAGAGTTCACTCAGACTCACGTCCATCGAGTCAGGGATGCCATCCAGCCATCTCATCCTCTGTCATCCCCTTCTCCTCCTGCCCCCAATCCCTCCCAGCATCAGAGTCTTTTCCAGTGAGTCAACTCTTCGCATCAGGTGGCCAAAGTACTGGAGTTTCAGCTTTAGCATCATTCCTTCCAAAGAAATCCCAGGGCTGATCTCCTTCAGAATGGACTGGTTGGATCTCCTTGCAGCCCAAGGGACTCTCAATCAAGAGTCTTCTCCAACACCACAGTTCAAAAGCATCAATTCTTCGGTGCTCAGCACTCTGGCATGGGGCTGTTTGATTGTGAGAAGTAAACGAGAGGACCTGTGTGAGATATCCGAGGCTGGCATGTACCCATCCCTCCATCAGTGAATGGAAGCTAGTGTCACTTTCAATGGCTTTGTGCATACTTGGAAAAGAGTGCACTCTGTGCTTCTCTGAAAAGCTACTTCGTAGACCTGCCTGATCCTCTTTCTAGCTTCCTGGGAGCTGGGCCAGAATATTGGGCTCCTTTTGGAGTTAGGAAAAGAAAAGCAAGATGATCAGAAATACAATAGAAGTCAAATATAGAGTGTTTGACTTCCCTGGTGGTTCAGTGGTTAAGAATCCACCTGCCAATGCAGGGGACGTGAGCTGGATCCTTGATTTGGGAAGATCCAACATGCCTCAGAGCAACTAAGCCCATGTGCCACAGCTACTGAAGCCTGAAATCCCTAGAACCTGTTCTTCAAAATAACTGCAATGACAAACCCACGCATGCAACTAGAGAAAGCCTGCTTGCAGCAACAAAGACCCAGCACCACCCCAAAAAAAAAAACAAAACACCCAACTTAAAAATATATAGAACATTCGTTCACAGCTTGGAAAACCTTTACTCATATGTCCATATTAAAGAGCAATGACAGGCCTCCCAAACTGATGACACATATGATGGTGCATGAAGATGGTCTGATGGGGACTTTAAAATAAATGAGAATGGTCATAGAGTGGAATCTGAGGGACCCCAGTTCAAAACCCACCCCTGCTATTTCCTGGCTGTTAGACCTTAAATAATTAATCCAGTCTTTCTGAATCTCAGTGTCTCCATCTGTTAAATGAAAGTTAAATTACGCAATCTACCTCTTGGGATGGTTGTGAGGATAAAACACGATGATGACTGTAAATTGTGCTTGGCACAGAGTAGCACTTGGTACCTGCTAATTTGCTTATTTATTTGTTTGTTTATTTTTCTTCCAGTTGAATTGAGATATAACTGACATAGGGCTTGCCTGGTGGCTCAGTGGTAAGGAAGCCATCTGCAGCGCAAAAGGTGCAAGAGACTCAGGTTTGATCCCTGGGGTGGGAAGAGTCCCTGGAGTAGGAAATGGCAACCCACTCCAGTATTCTTGCCAAGGAAAATTCCATGGACCCTGGAGTCTGGTGGGCTACGGTTCATGGGGTCGCAAAGAGCCCAACACAGCTGAGTAACTGAGCATGATTGATAGCACCGTATGAATTAAGGTGTACAGCCTAATGTTTCGACTTTCCTATATCATGAAATAATTAGCACAATAAGTTTAATGAATATCCATCCTTTAAAGAACATCCATCCTTTAAACAACATCCTTTAAAGATACAACATTAAAGGAACAAAAAATTGTGCGTGTGTGATGAGACCTCTTAGGATTTACTGTTACCAACTTTCATATTTAACATCCAGCACCGTTAATGCTGGTTCTTCTCATTACTTACTTGTTTGGGTAACCCCTGGAATCCACGATCTTAGGACTTCCCTTCTCATTCTTCTTCAACCCTGTGTGGAGGTGGCATTCTAGGGTGGGGATGGCCTCCAAGTGGGGGGTCTGTGAGCCTCGGGAACTGAATATGACCCTGGGACAAGGAGGAAGGGCACAGCTAGTTGCTTAGCAACAGGGCTTTCTTTGCGTGCGAAGAGAGGCCTGGTGTTTACAGGTAACTAGGTGCCGGGGTTGTAATTTGTAAAGAAGTTACAGGTTAAACAAAAGGGAATTCTTCCGATGGAATGAATAGGGCTTGGTTCTGAGAACTAGTTGTCTTAGCCGGAAGGGCCCCCTTCCAGGCTCAGCCCACCCCACAGATGCAGAGGGAGGAGGGGGTTAGGGGGCGGCGTTGTCATTATGCAGATTGGACTGGTGTCTCCCGGTGACCATGGAAACCAAACCCTTTCTCTTTCAGCTGTGCTCTGAGGAAGGGTTATTTAACTCTGGCCCCGGCGGATCAGCGGCACAGACCCTACTCACCGCAGGACCTCCCAGGGCGCTCGCCCTCTGCGTCCGACTGAGATGGGGTGCCACTCCAGCAAGAGCACCGAGGTGGCGGGGGAGTCCCAGAAACCCGCAGAGCAGCCCGAGGGAGAGGAGCCAAATCTGGGGGCTGGCCCAGAGGCCGCGGATGGCAGAGACACCTCCTTGAAGGATGGCGCCCCGGAGCAGAAGAACTGAGATGCTTCGCTCTGGATTCGAGGACCCTCACCTCATCCCTGGAACTGCCTTTGGCCAGTGAAACTCGAGAGAAGCCCCGTCCTGAGAAGCTCCAAGGAGGAGGAGAGGGAAACCCCCGCCTTCGGGATCCAGGCTTCACAAGTCACTTTCACCAGGCTTTGCTCTGGAGTTGTGAGGGGTCGCAGCCCCGATAGCCCTACTTCCCCAGCTCCCCGATGGACAGAGAGGATGAAAGAAGTCTTCTCACATGATGGGACTTTTCCCTGAGCCCCCTGGCTGACTGCTCGGACTCTGACCCATCTCTGCTGCTGAGATGTGACGGTCCTGTTACCGACGCCCCCATCCTTCCACGTTCTTCACTTTTCGGAACTCTGAAAGCTCTCTGGCCATAGTGTTGATGGGGATGTGTTTCTTGTTTTGTCTTGTTTTATCCCTCCCTCTCCTTTTCCTAATAGCTGGCTAAATAGCCAGTGCCCCTCACAGGAAGTTTTAGGGTTTGGCTCCGTCCACACTGTTTGTTTGAGCACTTCAATATTTAACTTGGAGAACTGTTAATGAGTTATGGGAACAATCAGAATCAGACTGGGATCATGGCAGTGGAAGACAACAAGGCCTTGATCATCCAGTAAGTGGAACTCTGAGTACTGGTGGGAAGGAAGGAGGAGGGTTTCCCATTCCTGGTGTTTTAATCCCCAGAAAAATGCCCCTCTGCTGACGTTCCTGTGTCTCTTCCCATCAAGAGTCTGTCAGCCTGAACCCTCGAGCGTTTGAGCTCTCTGTATCCAGCCTTCGGAAATATTTCGCTGTTTACTCACATGTCTGTCAGCCTCTCTTTTTCCCCTCCTTGCATGTGTTTTCTTCTTAATGCGACTCAGAAGCATTTTAATTTGAAATCAAACAGACATGTTTGCAAATAAATGATGACACAACACATTTGAAAGACAGGACTGGGGAGCTGAGATTAGAGGATCAGCGGGGAAGGGTGGGTGTAATTCAGTAGAACGTAAGTGAGAAGCGGGGCTATGAGCCTGTACTTGGTTTCAGGCATCACGGTGAGGATTTACACGAGTGGTTTAATGTAACCACCACAACCATCCCCATTTAATAGATGAGAAGGTTGAGGTAGTGAGAGATTAAATAACTTGCCTGAGCATGGCCAGCCAGGATGGGGCAGAACCCAGATTTGAGTCCCAGATTTGACTCCCCTCCAGCAGCTGAATTCACCTGTGCAGAGTCCTGCCTAAAGTGTATGGGGCCTTTCCCACAAGTAAATGGAAATCCATGTCCTTTTCCAGCCTGTGTGTAGTTGGGGCCATTTCTCTTTACTCAATTTACTACTTGCCTATGGGGGAGGCAACTGGTCAACTAGGATCACCCCCACTTGCAGGCTGGGCTTTGTGTGCTTGCTCAGTCATGTCTGACTCTTTGTGACCCCACGGACTGTAGCCCGCCAGTCTCCTCTGACCATGGGATTTTTCCAGGCAAGAATACTGGATCGGGTTGCCATGCCCTCCTCCAGGGGATCTTCCTGACCGAGGGATTGAACCTGTGTCTCCTGCACTGGCAGGCAGATTCTTTACCACTGTGCCACGGGTGATGCTTTGAGGGCCTTTTATTTACTACTCTGGGAGTGTGGGGTGTGTTGGGTGATGAGAAGCAGGGAGATGGAAGAATGGAGAAAAAGAGGCAGCATGCTACTGGAAATGACCCTTGTTTTGGCCATCAAAACCTCAGAAACTGAATAGGATTGTTTTGAGAATCTGGCAGTGGGGGTAAAGAGAAGAAGGAAGGACCAGAAGTAAAGCAATTTGGCCTGCAACTTGACTACAAAAACGCTCCTTTTGCTTCGGCAGAGCCTGACGTCTTTCAAGGAGGGAGCAGGAGAGATGGGGCCTCCTCAGCTGGCCCAAAGCCCTGCTCTTTCCCGGGGGTAGGAAACTTGCAGTGGGCCAGGAAACAGGCCTGGGCTTGCAGCTGGGGATCAGGAAGTTTGGGGCCTCTTTCTACAGCTTTCTGGGCATAGGCCAAGCTCTGGTAACTGCTTTCAATTTTTTTTTTTTTAATACAGTTCTGTTTTTCTCCCTCCTCCCTCCTAATGGAAATTCACCCTGCAAAACAGGATGGTGTCTGGTCAGAAGCTGCTCACAGTGTCCACCCTCAGGACTCTTGGAAAAAGTTCAGCTGGTGGTGAGGTTTGAAGGCAGGGTGGTGCTTATTTCCATCAGCTCCTGAGGGGCAAAATTCACTCAACTTCTTACCAACTCCAAATGAAGGGGACTCCAGGTCCTTAGAAGTTCAGAAACAGGGTGGTTTGTTTGGCTTCCTCCTGGGATGGTGCAAAATGCTCTTTTAATTTAATGCGAGATCTCTGAGGGTTTTAAAAACAGGATTCTTCATCCACCTCCAGCTGTGGCAGGCATGTTGCAATTTGCCAGGAAGTTAATCTGTAACAGGAAAAAGGACCCAGTTTCTTTTTAACAATATTTCAATTGTGCCACGGGGGCCCAGTATCACCCATCTATCTCCCTCTGAGGCTCAAGTGCCTGGTATAAGTGGCGAGGATATGTCTACCTTTAAAGGAAGGTCTACATAGACTCAGCCCATAACTTGAAAGCCATTTCTCTGGCCCACTTCCACAACTACTCGAAGAGGAGTATTTTGCTTACTAGTCACCTTTCTATCCACTTATCTCTCCATCTATTCATCCATCCTCCCATTCATCCAGTCCATTCAATCCATCTATCTGTCATTTGTCAGTTTGTGTATCTATCTATTTACCTACCTACGTATGCTGTTTACCTTTACCCTGATGCTGCAAAAGACTGAAGGCAGAAGGAGAAGAAGGTGACAGAGGATGAGGTGGTTGGACGGCATCACTGATGCAATGGACATGAACTTGGGCAAACTCCGGGAGATGGTGAGGGACAGGGAAGCTGGGTATGCTGTGGTCCATGGGGTCACAACAAGTTGGACACGCCTTGGCAACTGAACAACAACAACCGATACGTTCAGTTCTTCCCTTGGATTTTTCAGTTCTACGAGTCAATCAACTTCCCATTTCAAACCAAATTCATTCATTAAGCAAATATTTATTGTTTCTACCACTCAATCACTTATTCCTTGCTCTATCCTTCTATTAATCCAGCAGTTACTGGGACACTGTGCTGCTGTGCTGTAGTTAGCTGATCAGTTGTGTCCAGCTCTCTGCAACCCCATGGACTTTAGCCTGCCAGGCTCTTCTGTCCATGGGGATTCTCTAGGCAGGAATACTGGAGTGGGTGGCCATGCCCTCCTCCAGGGGATCTTTCCAACCCAGGGATTGAACCCAGGTTTCCTGTATTGCAGGTGGATTGTTAACCAGCTGAGCCACCAGGGAAGCCCAGGAATACTGAAGTGGGTAGTCTATCCCTTCTCCAGGGAGTCTTCCCAACCCAGGAATCAAACCAAGGTCTCCTGCACTGCAGACAGATTCTTTACCAGCTGAGCTACCAGGAAAGACCTACTCAGAGACTCCTCTGTGCCAAACACATCATTGTTAATAACATGTTGAGGTAGTTCTTGTGGGAGCACTGCCTGGAGCAGCAAAGTCAGAGAGATATTTCCAGCTTTGATGAGTCCTATATGGAGACTTTATGAGTAAGTAGGAATTGGCACGACTGAAGCGACTTAGCAGCAGCAGCAGCAGCAGCAGCAGGAATTGGCTAGAGAAAACAGGGCAAGTGTTTCAGGAGAAGGGGAACCTATGAGCTGCAAGGTTGTGATATGCAATGATGTGGGAGTAAAGGGCCCATCACACAGTGACAGGGAGGTGAGGCTTAATAAGTGAAAAGGACCACAGATCATGGAGGGCCTTGTGGTTCATACTGAGAGGCTAAGTGTTCATCCTAATGGTGATGTGGAGTTCATTGGAGGACTTTAGGAAGAGGAATGATGCCAAGACATCACTTGCTTTTGATTGCTTTGTATCTTGCCTTCTGGTAACAAATCCCATCTTTTCCCCTTGGGGAACCCTTTTCTTATCCACTCTTGGTTTACATGATGTGGTGGGGCTGATCCCACTCTTAGGTACAAGGCTGAGCACTGCTTCTCCCTGGTCAACGTGACTAATTCAAGGAACGGCATCCAACCCAAATCAGTACAGTGAGTCTTCTGGGAGACTTTTTGTTGGCACAATTATGAAAGACGTATTCACTTTCTTTTGGAGTTAATAAAATAGTAGGGTTTTAGCTTGGCACCTCTTAACGGCATTTTCCCCACCGGGCTGGAGAGGGCCTGCTTGAGATTGAAGCCACAGAAGGGAATGGAGTTCTGAGAAGGAGAGATGTATTCCCAATGAGCTTGTTTGGGCAACTAGATCCAGCCATGTGAGAAGTTATGACCATCCCTAAAGATTTACACAAACCAATAGATTCTCAGTACCCCCCCCCCCCCCCCCGCCCACCAAGAGTGATTTGAACTTGATTTCTGTCATTTTCAAAGAATTATGAGTAAGTCAGCTCAAATCAGATTTGCACTTTAGGTAGAGTAACCTGGTAGCTATTTGAAGGATGCAGTTAGAGGAGTAAGGCTAGAAATGGAAACACCAACTAAGAAACAATTGCCTGCCCTAGGAAAAATGCATCAGGTATTCCTATTAATAGCTGGGACTTCCCTGGTAGTCCGGTGGCTGAGACTCTGCGCGTCCAATGCAGGGGCCCTGGGTTTGATCCCTAGACAGGGAACTACATCTCCTCTGCTGCAACTAAGAGTTCACATGCCACCACTAAAGATCCTGTATGCTGTGATGAAGATTGAAGATCCTGGGTTCTGCAACTAAGACCCAGTGCAGCAAAAAAGAAAAAAAACAACCCCAAACAATTTTGCAACCACAAAATCTCAGTGGCATGCAGGCATAAGCTTTTTCTTCAGACTCGTGTGCCTATGAGTCACTGTGGTTCAGGCAATCAAGGCTACCTGAGGAGTGTTCACACAACCATAGCAGGAGCATACGGGGCTGAGCCCAGTTGCACAGCTACAGTCAAGTCTAATACTATTCCACTGCCCATGGCGAGCCATGCGGCCGAAACCAACATCGACACGATGGGGAAGTGCTAAGCAATAATCAACTCTGACAGAAAAGCGAGAATGAAGAGAACAAACTCAAGCAGTATTTAGGGGTTAAAATGAACCAGTTTTAGCGGTAGATTTTACATGGGGTGAAAGGGGAGAGAGGAATCAGGGTTTCTGCTTGGGTGATGGGGCTGGTGGTGGTGCCACCACATGAAAAAGGGACTCTAGGAGGAAGGAAAATGGGAGGAAGGAAAAGTTTATCTATTTTTTTATGACTTTAAAACAAACAAACAAAAACTGCACCAAGAGGCTTGGTGGGATCTGTTTCTCGACCAGGTACTGAACCCGGAACTTTGGCAGTGAAAGCGCAGACCCCTAACCACTGGACCACCAGGGAATTCCTGAGGGACAGATTTAGAGAGAAGATGAGTTTCGGAATGGTTGAGTTTGAGAAGCTTATAGGACACAAAAAGATAATTCTTCAGCTTGGTGATGGATGCTATCTAAACATACTGTGGTGATCATTTTGAAATATACCTAAATGTTGAATCATTACTTTGTACATTTGAAATGAGTATAATCTTGTATGTCAGTTATACTGCAATAAAAAAATAACAATAGGAAACCCTTGTATCACTCTTACTGTGTCCAGGCATTCCAAATGCTTCACACATAGGACTTGTTTAACCCTTTCAATCACTCCATTCTCTTTCTGCATTGAAACACAGGAGTAAGTAATTTACCCCAGGTCTTTCAGCTTTCCCAGACAGAGCTGGAACATGTACAAGGCAGTTTGGTCCCAGAAGGTGAGACTTGGAGAACTCCTTTGAGAATTGTGGTGATCCTCTTGGACCCTCAGCATTGGTATAAAGATTACTTTAAAGTGAAAACATTTGAGCACAGAAGGTGCAGAAATTGATGCTGTGTAAATTTCCTTTAGCTGCCTGAATCAGAGCCATTACAAAATACAGCTGCCATTAAACCTCCTCCTAGGCAGTTTCCTGTGAATTTAGCTACCAAGACGAGGGACTGTCCATTCTCATTAGCATCAAAAAGCCCAACAGAACCTTTCATACTCTCCCACTGAAGCCCTAAACCCACTGCTCTTTGTTAAATTGGTTTGTACACACATTCCTGGAGAAGGAAATGGCAACCCACCCCTGTATTCTTGCCTGGGAAATCCCATGGACAGAGGAGTCTGGTGGGCTAGTCCACGGGGTCATAAAAGAGTCAGACACCTGAGCAGGCACGAACACATGTCTATACCTTTCCTGTGGGTTATTTCAAGAGTTTTCCATGACTGGGAGCTCCCACAAGCTTGTGTGAAAATTAATGTTCTGTTTTCTCTTGTTAATCTGTTTTTTTTTTTTTTTTTCTCTCTTTCTCATTTAAATTATCAGGCCCCAACTGTTGGACAGAAGCTGGAAAAGTTTTCTTCCCAAGACTTTTGGCAATAAAGATGGGATGTTGGGATTCTCCACTCTCAGGGGACTGCTGCTGAGATCCCAGGACCTTTGACCATGCCAGCACAGGTAAGCTTTATTTTACCAGTCAGAATCCTGGGTCTCCGCCAGACTCTGGCCAAGCAAGGACAGTAAGAGCCTCTCCCTGCCTTTCCAAAAGAGATTTTCCAAATTTTTGATTTACAGAAGAAAGTTTTTGGTTAAAGCCAGTTCTTTGCTGTTTTTAAACAAGGGAGGAACAGCCAAGAAATCACCCAAGCGAAGATTAAAGGGACCAGGGAAACTTACCAAGATTAGGAGACTGGCCACCTGGGAGATGAGATGAAGGGACTGCCAACCCTGCTTTTGTCAGAGACCCCAGCTTTGAACCACTGTTCTCAAACCCTTCATCAAATTCTCTAGGGTGGAGACCACCTGAGACAGGATTAAGGGAGTGCAGGCCCTGCCCACACCCTGATCTTGAGAGGAACCCCACCCTTAACTTGTTCCCATAAAGTGCATTAGTCCCTCAGTCGTGTCTGAGTCTGCGACGCCCCCCCAGACTGTAGCCCGCCAGTTTCCTCTGTCCATGGAGTTCTCCAGGCAAGAATAGTGGGCTGTGTTGCCATTCCCTTCTCCAGCGGATCTTCCCGACTCAGGGACTGAAGCTGGGTTTCCTACATTGCAGGCAGATTTCTTTTTTTACCGTCTGAGCCACCAGGGAAGCCCCTTGTTATAAACTCCTTATCAAATCCTCCTGGGTTGGGACTTACACTTTTTGGGGGGCAGGCACCCACCATGTCCCCCTTTGCCTGGGAAAGCAATAAAGCCATTCTTTTCTACGTCATTCCCTCCCAGTCCACTCCTTCCATCCCCGAGTTCTTTGGATATTGGGACTTTTGTTACAGGTAGCTGTTCTGTCTGTCTTTTGTGCTACTGTTTTGTCTTGTGATAGCTAAAATTGTAGCTATCACAGTGTAGCCGGCCAGGCTCCTCTGTCCATGGGATTCTTCTTTCCTGAGAATCTGGTTTTGGAAACTGAAAAGTTTACTCTGGTTTTCTACCTGCTTAAGGGTAGAAATGGGGCTTCCTAGGTGGTGCTAGAGATAAAAAGCCTGCCTGCCAATGCAGGAGACTTAAGAGTCGCAGATTCGATCTCTGGGTCGGGAAGATCCCCTGGAGAAGGAAATGGCAACCCACTCCAGTATTCTTGCCTGGGAAATCCCATGGACAGAGGAGCCTGGTGGGCTACAGTCCATGGGGCCGAAAGGAGTCAGACACGACTGAAATATGGGTGGTCTGGGTACCACATCTGGAGTGCGGTTCTACTGACCATTAGCAACTCTCAGGGAATTCATCAAGATCTAAATCTTGAAAGGTCTCATCCTGTAAGGACTCTTGTCTCTCTCCCCACTGCCCGTGTTCATCGCTATGGCAATGAGATGCTTCCTTCCTTCCTCCTTGGCTACCTTTGAGTGTGAGGGTTGATACCTTCTGTGTCCTCTTTGATTTTTGGCCCTGTGAAGTAAAAAAAGTGAAGAAAGCGAAAGTCGCTAAGTTGTGTCCAACTCTTTGCGACCCCATGGACTGTAGCCCGCCAGGCTCCTCTGTCCGTGGGATTCTTCAGGCAAGAATACTGGAGTGGGTTGCCATGCCCTCCTCCAGGGGATCTTCCCAGCCCAGGGATTGAACCCAGGTCTCATGCACTGCAGGCGGATTCTTTACCATCTGACCCACCAGGGAAGATGCTTATGTTTGAGTCATAGTTGAATGAGTATACTTTCTGAAGCTGAGTTACAATCTAGCGTCTTTGTTTGGGAGATACCTCTTGGGCTCGAAGTTCTCCTTTCTGGCTTTGCTTTCAAGGCCTCTCTATTCTCCCTACTTGATCCTGTTTCTATCTGGGAACTTTTCAGTAGACTAACTCCTTTTCTCTCAAACCCCACTGACTTACGTTCTGCCACCAAGGCGCTAACTATGCCGGCCTCCTTTCTTCTTGGTGTGACTTTTCTAAGGATAAGAGTGCCTTTGGGAAAACATAAATCTCCCAAGCTGGATTTTCTATCTTTCCATTTTAGCCCTTCAACTCCCTAGAGTCCCTGGAACTTCAGGTAACCCTTGGTCCTCCTCAGGGGTTCTCAAGGGACTCTTAAAAGCAACGACATGAGGCTGAGAAAGAACAAACAGACTAATGGCAAACAAAATTTAGTCCATAGCCTCCTTAAGGTTATATTAATATATCAAGAAAAAGAGAAGAAATCTTAAAAATCTCCTCTACAAATATTGGACAAAGCTTTAAGCCCCATATTGAGGAGGTGACAGCTTGTTCCATCTGCCAGAAGCACAATTCAGATAAAAATATAAAGTGGAGCAAAGACGAGGATCAACTTTTATATGCAAACATGTGACGTTTGTGTTATTGTGTGTCGTAGTCAGTTTGGGTTGCTTTAACAAGATATCATAAATTGGGAGGGTCACACAGCAAATATTTATTTTGCACAGTTTCAGAGGCTGCAAGTCTAAGATCAGGATACAAGTGTTCTGGGATTGTGGTGAAAGGTCATTTTCTGGCTTGTAGGCACCTCCCTGTATTTTCACGTGAGAAAGAAAGAGGAAGGAAATGGAGAAAGAAAGAGTGAAAGAAAGAGAGAAAGAGTGGGAATTCCCTGGTGGTCCAGTGGTTAGGACTCCAAGTTTTCACTGCCGAGGGCCCGGGTTCAATCCCTGGTTGGGGAACTAGGATCCCACAAGCCAGGTGGCACTGGTTATAAAAAGAGAGTGAGACAGAGTGCATATGCGCACAAGAGCATTGTCTCCTGTTTCTTTTTCTTTTTTTTTTTAAAAAAATTTATGTATTTATTTGGCTACATTGGGTCTTAGTCACAATGCACAGGTTGACTTGCCCCACACTATGTGGGATCTTAGTTCTCTGACCAGGGTTGAAACCCATATCCCCTACTTTGGAAGGTGGATACTTAGCCACTGGACCATCAGGGAAGTCCCCTTGCCTTCTTTTTTTTTAATTAAAAAACGTTTTATTTTTATTTTAAGTTTTTTATTGGAGGAGAGAGTAACGTGGAAACTTATATTACCATATGTAAAAGAGATAGCCAGTGGGAATTTGCTGTATGACTCAGGTAACTTAAACAGGAGCTCTGTATCAACCTAGAGGGGTGGGATGGGAAGGGAGATGGGAGGGAGGTTCAGAGGGAGGGGATATACGTATATCTATGGCTGATTCATGCTGACGTGTGGCAGAAAACAACACAATTCTGTAAAGTGATTATCAACTAAAAGATAAAAAAAGATAATTACAATATAGTGCTGATTTTTGCTATACATCAACATGAATCAGTCATAGGGTCTAAAGTACAGAGTGAAGTAAGTCAGAAAGAGAAAGACAAATATTGTATATTAGCGCATGTATATGGAATCTAGAAAGATGGTACTAATGAAACTATTTGCAGGGCAGCAATGGAGTTGACCTGACTTCTTATTTTTACATAGAGAATAAAGATACTTGGACCTGTTAATAAACATGTTCTTTTGCCACATTGGGAAATTGTACTATAAGGAAGCATATGGCTCTAGAAATTGTGAGATGGTGTATTCATACTTTTGCTTATCAACTACTGAATGCTGGTATATCACCATTGTTTATTTCCTAGGTTTTTTTTTTTTTCTCCTGGTCCCTGGATTTCATTAAGATGAAATCACTGATAATTATGTAGAAGCTACTTGCCTAAGCCGATCACTGGATTTCATTAAGATGAAGTCACTGATAATTACATAGAAGCTACTTGCCTAAGTCCAAATCTTTGAGATTCACATGAACTTGATTACACAATAAACAGTATGTTCAAAACCATAAGGAAATATCCTGATGACCAGGTGACGAAGGCTGGGGTGAATGAATCTGCACACTTATTTCAAGCTGTTAAACAATTTGTGGGTCATACAGTGGTCCCTCACATGCAAGAAGTTGAAGAGCTCCTCTGTGCAGTCCTCCTCTGCCTGTGACCTGGAGGCTACACACTCATCTCAGAGCTCTAGCTGTTCATGAGCCTTTATCCATTTCTCCAGCTGCTCGCCTTGCCCTCTCACTGCTGTAAGGGGTCCACTCATTCCTCCTCCACTTCCTCCTCCTCCTTGGGGTCTCTAGACCCAGTCAGCAGGTCAGCATCCTTCGCACATCCTCTAGCCTCCTGTCCAGCTGCGGTTCTGGACTCAACACGGCAGCAACAACAGCATCTGTTCCACTACAGGATCAAAAACTATTTCCTAGTTTTCTCTTAAAAAAAGAAAATCTAAGGATTGAGAATTATAATCAGTATATGTAAGAGACACTACTAGAAGTAATAAGGATGAAGGAAAAAAATCTATGCAAAATGTACCAGGAAAGTAGGATATGTTTTTGATTAAAAAAAAAGTATACAAGGTGTTAAGGCTATGTTTCTGTTAAGGAAAAAAAGAGAGTAATTTCATCCTAGTTATGTCAAAGTTGTTCCAGAATAAGAAAGAGGAAAATGTAGGACAAGAACTGAATGGGTCTAGAAACTTGTAAAAGGTTTGTGGGAGAGAAAGAGAGACAGGGGAAGAGAGACAAAGAGAATATTTAATCTCATGTGGTCAAACTGGATAAGTGAATTTGTTATAAGATTTTAAAGTGAACTTTATTATTGATAGCACACTAATGCAAAACTAGAGTCTGATTTTTCTCTCTCTTAAGGACAAAATGTGTTGAATTGTAGGCCTGTTTTCAGTAAGAGATTGTAAAAAATTTTCTCTACCTTTTGATTAATCCACCTAGGAAACAACTCTGAATCTTACCACAATAATTTCCTGTGTTGTCTTTATCATGTCCTCAATTATTTAAGAGAAACAGTTCTTCTCACATTTTATAAGAGCTGTTTTTTTTTTTTTTAATAACCACGTTGCTCCCTCTGTTTACTTTTGAAAACTTTTTATTGTTATTTTGGTTAAATTGACAATTAACTATTGTTGCATAGTGATCTGTGCTTCTGGTTAATGAAGTGTTTAAACACTTTGACATTTTTGACAACTTCCCCAAATCAAATTCTAACTGAAATCTTTTTGACCTTCAACTGACTTTGAGATTTCACAAAAGGTTCCTAGAACATCTCAAAGAGTGTTTTTTTCCTCTCTTTGTAAAAAGAAAGATGTTAAACTAATTGGGTTTGTTTGATGTGTTAAACTGCATGAATAGCATTGTCAAATAAAAAGTGATGCTTAACCTTCCCTAGGCTTTATTTATATGGATAAATACTATTAATGTATGTATTCAGAAACTGTTTGAAGTTTCTAAAAATGTATCAGTACCTTCCATGAAATATCCTGGCATACTATTAGCTGTCGCAATTCCAATTATTATTTAAAGTGTTGTGTATCACAGAAACAACCAAATTGTGTTACTTTTATAATGAAATTTCATCAAATTTTAAACCATGGTCATGTAAAGTCTCTTATTATTTACAAATAGTGCTTTATGATCAGATAAAATCCAGAATGCTTCATCTTCAAAAAAAATGGACCATCTCAGGCTCATAGAAAGGGCTATGGCATGTACTCTGGGGTACAGACTTCTGATGGTATTAATAACTTTGAGATGATTACACTGGACTGGGTAGAGAACTCTAGTTGCAACTGCTAACCCAAGAGCAAGTAGAACAAGAATTAATTACATGAGACTGATTGAACTCATGAAAATTTATTATAATTTTTATGACATTTTTAGGGGAACATGGCTGGTTCTTTAATATTACACCTTCTGGATACAAGGAACCCCTTTCTCGTTTCTCTTAAGGTATCTATAACTTACAACAATTTTGTATATTAAATGTTTGTAAACAAAACTGAAGCACTTCTCTTTTTCTCCCTTCTTGATCCTTCCAGAATTCAGATACTTCTTTTCAAGTGTTGTTATATTCACGGCAATATAGTTACTTGCATAAGTTAAATAAGAACTTGGCTTCCATTTAATTATATAGTTGGAAAAATTGATCATGTAACCAAAATTTTTACTAGAATGCCATATTTGAGAATGATGTACATAAAATCAAATACTACCACACAGTTTTAAGGAAATAGAATTGACTTTATGGAGTCATTGCTTATGAAGCTTTCTTGAAATACTTGGGTTATTCTCTGAATTATGGGATTCCCAGCCATACAGGTGAATAAGGAAAGTCACTTTCTGGAGGGTGCAGGAAAGAGGATATCCTGGGAGCTTTGAGAAGAGAGGATTTTATCCACACCTTTAGGCAGAGTAGATAGTTGATGGCAAGTTCTTGGCTTGACTAATCTAAAGTACACTTTCAGAAGTCCAATCTGAGATTTTTTTATGAGAAGTTCTGAAGCAGGAGGGAAGGGGCAGGGCACAAACTTGAAAAGATGGGACATAGACCAAGGACATGACATAAACTGACTAGAACCAAATGGGTCCAAGATGGAGAACAGGTTGACTTCCACTAGACCTTGAGCCTCAGTATGCGGCTGCTGCTGATAAGTCACTTCAGTCGTGTCCGACTCTGCGACCCCATAGACGGCAACCCACCAGGCTCCTCTGTCCCTGGGATTCTCCAGGCAAGAACACTGGAATGGGTTGTCATTCCCTTCTCCAATGCATGAAAGTGAAAAGCGAAAGTGAAGTTGCTCAGTTGTGTCCGACTCAGCAATCCCATGGACTGTAGCCTACCAGGCTCCTCCGTCCATGGGATTCTCCAGGCAAGAGTACTGGAGTGGGGTGCCATTTCCTTCTCCAGAGCCTCAGTATATGCTCATCTTAATGCATCAGCAAGCTAAATGACACACCCACCAGTGCCATGACAGTTCTGAGGTCAACTAGAGACCAAAAAGTGAGTGGTGGCCCATTCCTGAAAATCCCCACCCCTTCCCTGAAATGGTTGGAATAACCCTCTCACTCTTTCTTTAGCTATAACATTACCCAGCCCATAGAAACTAACCATGCCGTATTTCAAGGCTGCGCTTGCCTTCTGAGATGGCTCATGCTCTGTCTGTGGAGTGTGTTTCTCTCTAAACAAATCCATTTCTTAACTATCACTTTGTCTCTCACTGAATTCTTTCTGTGATGAGACATCAAGAACCTGAGTTTCATTAAATCCTGAGACCAAGTACAATCTCAGTTAAAAGACCACAGGTTCCCCTCCCAATCTCAGTAACACAGTTTTGTTTCCAGCAAAGCAAACTTTAATAGAACTGTGGCATTAGTTGCCATTCTTGCTGCATTTATGTAAATAAGCAGGTCAAATTTAATGAAATCAGACTTACTATGCAATCAATGGAGAAGGCAATGGCACCCCACTCCAGTAGTCCTTCCTGGAAAATCTCATGGACGGAGGAGCCTGGTAGGCTGCGGTTCATGGGGTTGTGACTTCGCTTTCAGTTTTCACTTTCATGTATTGGAGAAGGAAATGGCAACCCACTCCAGTGTTCTTGCCTGGAGAATCCCAGGGACGGCGGAGCCTGGTGGGCTGCATAGTCCAGTCTATGGGCTCGCATAGAGTCGGACACGACTGAAGCAACTTAGCAGCATGAAATCAATAATGATCTTACTTTGATTGTTTTTTATGAAAATAGGTGGTTGTAGGAGAAATTACATGTTTCCATGGAAAACTATAACCCACTCTTGTGGGTTTTCAGATACTAGTCCCGTTCCTTGTCTTTGAGCTGTTTTTCTTCTTTTTGTAAACTGGATCCTGCTGTCGCTTGCATTTCGTCAGGAGTTAATGCTGTCGCTTGCATTTTGTCAGGAGTTAATACTCCCAGTTTCTCTCCCACTCTCCTGACTTGACATGATTGAAAACTAAAACTGCCCCTTTCTGGAAACCCTGAAAACTGGAGCTGGACTTGATAGACATTCAAAGGGTCTATGAGGGCAGGTCACTCAGAGTTCACTGGAAAACCTATGTCTTCACGCTCTGTTACAGGAAGTTACCATAACACGACTCTTAGGGGAAACACTGACTGATACCGCCCACCCTGGCCAGGCACCACAGTAACCATTTCCGTGAGTTATTTTATGACAGGAGGTCCTGGTTGGGAACACAGAACTAACAAGCCAGTGCCAACCAGAAGAATTCTTGAAAGGTCAAAAAGAGATACCACATGTCCTACCAACATCCCAGAATCCTCCTCACTGGAATCCATCTTGGTTGAGCAATGTGTATGCCACCAGGAAGGACCCTGGGTCACAATGATTGGGCAGAGACAACTGGAAACTAATCCCATCACCAGAAAACCTGAGAATGCAGGCCACACGGCAGAGCAGTCTTCCTGGTTTCCTTTACCCTCCTACTTTCCACCCAGGCTCCCCTTCCCGATAAAGTCCCTTGCTTGGTCAGCACCTGTGTCTCCTCAGATAATTCATTTCTGAGGGTTAGTCAAGAGCCCACTCTCAAGCCTTGGTAGGGGTCCTCCTTCCTGAAACACTGCCACTAAACATCTTCCCTAAAGATGCTTCAAATCCAACATCTAGAAGTTGGAACTGAGCTGGACCCTGT
Source organism: Budorcas taxicolor (assembly GCF_023091745.1). Classification (NCBI taxonomy): domain Eukaryota; kingdom Metazoa; phylum Chordata; class Mammalia; order Artiodactyla; family Bovidae; genus Budorcas; species Budorcas taxicolor. The sequence continues at coordinate 23,192,704 of NC_068927.1, read as the reverse complement.
GGGGCTGTCTGGAATACAGAGCTCTTTCTGTGTTCCACATTTCTTGTGTTCTGAACAGGACTTTAGTCTCCCAGGTTCCCCTCGAATTCCAAAGAGCAGATCCAAGCAGTTACTAATTAGGAAAGTGAGGGAGTGAAACGGCGATCTGTGTGCTAAGTCGCTTCAGTCATGTCCTACTCTTTTTGGCCCCATGGACCATAGCATGCCAGGCTCCTCTGTCCACAAGATTCCCCTGGCAAGAATACTGGAGTGGGTTGCCATGCCCGTCTTCAGGGGTTCTTCCCAAACCCAGGCATCGAAACTGATCTCTTACATCTTCTGCACTGCAGGCTGGTTCTTTACTACGAGTGCCACCTGGGAAAGCCCAGAACAGAGTCTTAGTTCCTCTTCAAGAGATACACATAAGATCTGAGTTGTGCAGAAACTAACACCCTCAAGTACTGGACCCCAGTTGGATTGGAACAGAAGACTGATGATTGAGGTTCTTGAAACATCACCATATTATCTTGCCACTAGCCAATCAGAAGAAAGTCAGGCACCCTGTAGCCTTCACGCCAAATATTGCCTTTAAAAACCCTTGGGGAACCTGCTGCATAGCTCAGGGAGCTTAGCTCGGTGCTCCCTGGTGACCTAGACGAATGAGGGGTGAGGTGGGAGGGAGTCCCGAGAGGGAGGGGATATATGTATACGTATAACTGGCTGACTTCATTGTACAGCAGAAACTAACACAATATTGTGAAGCAACTATATCCCAATAAAACAAAACAACCCTTATCTGAAAGCCTTTGGGGATTTCGGGTCTTTTGAGTGTGTGTGGTCTGCCTGCTCTTCTTGCACGGCCCTGCAGTAATAAACCTTTCTCTGCTCCTAACTACAAACGCTGTGCGTTGGGCAGGCAAACTTGTGTTCAACAACAGAATCTCAGCTGGCTGCCTCCTGAATGCAGAGACTGCATTTATAGTTTACTTCAATCATTTTTCTTTTTCGATTTCACATTCGAATCCCTGTTCTTCACTCCCTTCGGAGGTCTTTCACCTTGCAACTTCTCGCTTATCTCTCCACAGCAAACGACCTAGTTTCTTTTCTTGTGTGTGAAACTTCTAGGGGAGTTTCAGATGAGGGAAATGTGGAGATTCTTTCGGATCCCCAGAATTAGTATAAACACTAATTTTACTTATTTATTTAGGCTGTGTTGTGAGGCACATGGGATATTAATTCCTCAACCAGGGCTTGAACCTGTGCCATCTGCAAGTGGAAGTACAGAGTCTTAAGCACAGGATCACCAGAGAAGCCCTGTTAAAGTGAAAACATTAAAACATGTAAAGTGAGCACAGTCATACAGAAAGAAATCTTATCTGAATTTTCTTTATCTGCTCAAAGCAGAGCCTCCTGAAAATATAGGAGCTATTGACCTCCCTCCTAGGGAGTTTCCTAAAAATTCAGTTGCTAAGAAGACAGACTGCCCATTACCATTAGCATTGAGAAGCAGTAGAAACTTCCATATTCTCTCGCTGAAACCCTAAATAAAACCCCCCTCTTTTGTTAAATTGAATTGATACATATGTACACTTTCCCTTGGGATTTTCCATGAGTTTTCCATTATTGAAAATTCTTGTATGCACGTTTGAAAATAAACTTTGTCTTTCCTTCTGTTAGTCTCTATTTAAAAAAAATTTTTTTTCAGTTAAATTTTTCAGGCTCCCAACTGCTGGATCCAAAAAGGAAAAGTTTTCACCTCAACAGAGTCATCAGAACACACATACCTCGAGGGGAGGAGCTGCCTGCGGCAGAAGAGTAGGGAAGAAAGAACTCTTGGAAAAACCAATATTTAAAGAGCAGGTTGGATAGAAAAGCACAGAAAAGCCAGAAAAGGATGAAGGGTTAGACTGATGGGAGATGATGATCAATGCCTCCAAGTGCGGACACTTTCCAAAGGCCAAGCAGTGTGCTCAAAGACTTCACAAACATTACCTAATTTGCTCCACAAGGCCATAAAACTCACACATGATGGGTGAGACAACACATTTATGAAGGTCAGGTGAATTATTCAAATTCACACAGCTACTTAGGTTAAAGACCCTGATGCTGGGAAAGATTGAGGGCAGGAGGAAAAGGGGACGACAGAGGATGAGATGGTTGGATGGCATCACCAACTTAAAGGACACTAGTTTGGGTAAACTCCGGGAGTTGACAGGGAGGCCTGGCATGCTGCAATTCATGGGGTTGCAAAGAGTCAGACACGACTAAGCAACTGAACCGAACTGAACTGACTTAGGTTAAGACAAGAATTTGAACTCTAGCATACATGCTTACTCGCTTCAGTTGTCTCTGACTCTTTGTGACCCTATGAATGATAGCCCTCCAGGCTCCTCTGTCCATGGGATTCTCCAGGCAGGAATACTAGACGGGGTTGCCATTTCATTCTTCAGGAGATCTTCCTGACCCAGGGATCGACCCCTAGTCTTCTGCAGTGCAGGCAGATTCTTTACCAACTGAGTTACCAAGGAAACCCAAACTCTAGAGGCCGTGGCTTTAACCATGGGAGTGGGTTGAAGAGCATCCCTTGCCATTTATGTCCAGAACCTTGGGATATAATCTGATGTGGAAATAGGATTTGAAGAAGTAGTCAAATTAAACTGGGTTCATGCTGGATTAGAGTGCGCCCTTCGTCCAATGACTGATGTCTTTATAAGGGAAAGAAGATCTGGATATGGAGACACAGGAGAAGAAGACCATGTAAAGGTGGAGGGTGAATTATTTGAAACATAACTGAGCCCTCAGGAGACTGAATGAGAGGTATGGTAGTTTCATGACAATGTCTGTTTGGGTGTGGTGGGGAGAAAGATCAGAGTTGCTTCGGGGGAGGGATTTATGACAACAGGTTTTTTTTTTTTTTTTGGTAGAAATGTTACTTTTAGGCTCTCAAATTAATTACACGAGGAGGCCATTGGACTGAGGTGGCTGTAGTGGTGTGGTGGCCCACATAAGTGAATCAAAATCTAATCCTGTAACACTCCAAGTTTAAGACATAGAAACACTACGGATGACCAATCACAAACAGCCAAATGGGCTTTAAACTACAGTCAGTCAAATAATTTCCTTCCTTTGCTTCTTCATCTTCTCTGTAGAGTCTTTCCCTTAATCTTCGGTCAGTAGAGTATTCCTGACCACTTCCTGTTTGGTGCGGCCTGGTTTTAACTGATTTTTTTTTTCAAATTAACTCTTGAAATTTTAATATGCCTTGGTTTATCTTTTAACATGGCAGATAAGACATTCCCAGAACTCAAATGCCTTGTTACTCAGTTGCTCAGTTGTGTCCGGACTCCGTATGGGCCCCTGCAGCACGCCAGGCTTCCCTGTTCTTCACTATCTCCCGGAGTTTGCTCAAACTCAAATGCTGTGAACTCAACCTAATTCCTATTGCCAACTATAAATTGGCACTTGCCTTCTACCTCTACAAGGACTGAATTATAAACTGCCAGCTACTGACCTTCAACTCCCCCTGAAAGGAGTTCAGGGTGGAGGAGATCAGGAATGAGGCACTCTGAGCTCTGGGAAAAACTGGCAGGACAGAACTTCAGATAGTTAGATACTTTCAGGAGAAGATTTTATGAGCCCAATTCTTGTATCTCCCCCTATCTAGAAAAGCACTAAAATACTTCATGGCGACATCTGGTGCTCATGACTAGTAGTAACCTTCACGAGACAAGCAGCAACCTTCTGTAAAAAAATATGTGCTTGAGAGAATGAATCACCCAAATCACACATATGCTGAGCATCCCCCCTACCTCTTTGGAGTGGTTTCTCAGAACTATCTGAAAGGCAGTGTTCTGAGTTATAGTCCTCATTTTGCACCAAATAAAACTTAACTAACGACTCTCTACAGCATGTTATAAGGTGGCAAACTTTAATCCTCTTTCCAGTGAATTTTTTTAATGCCCTGGCCTAATGTCCATCTGCAGCAGATGGAGGATATGACAAAAGAGGAATGTCAAAAATGCAATCCTCCTAAACCCCACAGCACAAGATGCCCAGTTTTATTTTTATTTTTTAAATATAAATTTATTCATTTTAATTGGAGGTTAATTACTTTATAATATTGTATTGGTTTTACCGTACATCAACATGAATCCGCCACAGGTTCAAAAAACCAGTCTACGAACTGAAATTAATTGAAAAGGAATTTCAATTGTTACTGCCTCGCTTCAAGAACCTTAAGAAAGATCCATTTCAAAACCCACAGAAACACATATTAAAATTCCTTTCCCTCTCCTACTCAATTCTCCTACACCCAAAACTGCCCTTGAGGCTCTTGTCGAACGCCCTCAAAACTCTTTCCCAACTTCCAGTTCCTGGTACTTTTCTTTTTTTCATCCCTATCCATCTTCCTCCTTTTTCTTTATTCTGCAGATCAATTTTGCCTTGCTATTTTATTTTGTGTTAAAGTTTCTTTTCTGCTTGGCTCATTACCTGGAAATTCTCCATAAGGAAAAAGAGGCCAGGAATTAAGCAAGTTAGATTCTCTCTCCTATCTTCTCTCTTTTGCAGAATCACCTCCATGTCAATATCACAGATCTCTGAAACCAGTAGGCAAAGAAAGAATTCTTCAGTGTGGGAGTATTGGGAATGCTCACGCTTTGATCAACATATTTCTGTTACACAATTACATAATTCTGCTTTGTCCTAAGATTTCTTTCTTCCTTTTTAGAACTTATTAAGCATCAAATTCATTTGTATATACTTGTTCGAAAGTGCATATGAACACACACGTCACACACACGTTGTCAATCCCTTTCTTTTTCTCCCTCTCTCTCTGGGCCCGCAATGATTAAAAATTTTGCTTTCTTTCTTTGTGCCACTGTGGAAACTAGGAAATCTTCCAAGAGAATGTGAATGAGGCAAAACATTTATAAGACCTATTTCAAGTCCTGCTTTACACACTAATGATAGTCCACTTCTTTTTTTTTTTTTAATAAAAAACAAAACAAAGACTGTGATCAGAGAAAAAGAAAGGCATTACAGATGATAGAGAGGTCAGTGCAGAAAGAGGATATAACATTTGTAAGTATTTATGACACCAACGCAGGAGAACTTAAATTTTAAAGCAAATGTTAACCAATCTAACATTTGTCCATGGGTTTCTCCAGGCAAGAATACTAGAGTGGGTTTCCATTTCTTTATCCAGGGAATCTTCCAAACCTAGGGACTGAACCTGGGTCTCCTGCATTGCAGGTGGATTCTTACTGACTGAGCTACCAGAGAAACCCAAAGAGAGAAATACCAACGCATTAACAGTTGGGGACTTTGATACCCTACTTTCATCAATGGATAGATCATCCAGACAAAAAATCAGTAATGAAACATTAGCCTTAGACAACATATTATACCCCATGACTTAGACAAATATAGAACATTACATTCAAAGCAACAGAGTACACATTCTTCTCAAAAAGTACAAAAAAGAACGAAATCTTGTCATTTGCAACAACATGCTGCTGCTGCTGCTAAGTCGCTTCAGTCGTGTCCGACTCTGTGCAACCCCATAGACGGCAGCCCACCAGGCTCCCCCGTCCCTGGGATTCTCCAGGCAAGAACACTGGAGTGGGTTGCCATTTCCTTCCCCAGCAGCAACATGGGTGGACCTCAATATAGTCCGCTTCTAAAAATATAATTATAATTTGGTTACCTTCCTGACAGCAGATGGAAGACAAGCAGCTGTCTTCAAATATTTGAACTGTTCCTTTATAGAAATACAGTAGCTTAATCTATGTCATCCCTGAGGTGGAAACTAGAAATAATGAGTGGAAGTTACATAAAGACAGATTTCAACTCAATATAAAGAACTTCTAAAATATTTAAAGATATTCCATAATGAAATATGCTATTTGAAGAAATGATGAGTTTCCTATTTTGGCAGATGTATAAAAAGACATTTAAGGACTTTCTTGAATGTCCAGTGGTTAAGAATCCCAGCTTCCACTGCAGGAGGTGTAGGTTTGATCCCTGGGTGGGGAACTAAGATCCCACATGCTGTATAGCACGGCCAAAATAAATTTAAAGAAAAAAAAAAAAAGACACTTGAAAAAAAAAAAGGGAATGGGACAATTCTTAGCCATGATTTTAAGGGTCTATTCAAGCATGGAATAGGATTTGGAGTAGGGTGGAAGCAGTATACAGCAATGGTTAAGAATCTTCATTCAAAGCCTCATTTGACCACTGACCAGTTATGTGGCCTTGGAGAAATTATTTACCCATTCTAATCCTCAGTTTTTTCATCTGTTAAATATTATGTAATATTATAATATGTTTATGTCACATATACATATATAGTAGAAGATATACATTTATAGAATATTCATGAAAATATAATATCAAGTTGTTTGACAGATTAAACAAGATGATGGAAAGGATATGGCATAGAGTTAGATAATAAATAATAGTGTTTGTTATTATTTCCATTATATCATTTACATGTATTTATCAGAATGTATTCCCAGGTATATTGGTATATTGGTAAGTATTATGAGAATAAAAGTTTGGTGTTTAAATCAATTTGGAAATGTGTTTCTCATAGAGTTTCAACAAGTTCCTTAGCTGTAGGATTTTTTCAGTTCCTTTAATGTCTTGATGTACATCATAACATTTAAAAGGAGCAATAAAACATAAAAGATTTTTTCAAGCTTTTTGGATTATGGTATAATTTTGTTTCTGGGTATCTTCAGAAGACAGTGTTCCATGGAATTCACCTTGGGTGACTTCCCTGGTAGCTCAGATGGTAAAGCATCTGACTACAATGCGGGAGACCCAGGTTCAATCCCTGGGTTGGGAAGATCCCCTGGAGAAGGAAATGGCAACCCACTCCGGTACTCTTGCCTGGAAAATCCCATGGACAGAGGAGCCTGGTAGGCTACAATCCATGCGGTCACAAAGAGTCGGACATGACTGAGCAACTTCACAAGGCTAGTGAGAGAGATCCAACTAGATCTAACTAATCTCCCTTCCTACTCAAGTCTTGATGTTTCTCTAATTCTTCTGCTTAAGGACTCTTAAAGGTTTTCTTCACTACCTCCTCAAAGCTCTTGACTCTTAAGTCTGGGAATTTTCAGGGAGAAATGCTTCTCAAGGTCTGAGCATGGTTTGAATGAATAATAATATAAGAATGCATTTTACATTGCTTTCAACGTAAATGGCCTCGCTGGGTGCCCATGTGAATGGAGATAATAGGACGACATCTTAAGACTGGGTCCCACCTAGCATACTCTGGTTTGGCTTTTGAGTAATGTCACAGAGGACATGAAGGATGGCTACTTTGGCAAGGCACAAGAATGAAGGTAGGAAATGGAATCTCTCGGTCAAGAGACACTGAGTTCAGTATCCCATGGGTAACTGGGTCTCAGAAAAAATTTATTGAATACTGACTAGATTTTCATCTGCCTGGTGTGGAAAAAAAAAATGTTTCCTTCTACCTATCTTAGCTTCATTGGCTGGGGACCTGGCAATTAGACTAACAAAAAGATAGATTAATGAGAGAAAAATCACCAATTGTTTATTAACGTGTACCTCATACATCATGCATACACCCAGGAGTACTCAGTGATGAGTAACTCAAAGGTGTGATTAGAACTTGGGCTTATCTAGCATTTCAAGCAAACATACATAATTTTGTAGAAAAGTGATGAGACAAAGAAAAGGACTGATCTTTTAGGGGTGGTACCTTTCCAGAAGGCAAATATACGAGAAAACTAATGATTGATAGGGGCTTCCTCGGTGGCTCAGTGGTAAAGAATCCGCCTGCAACGCAGGAGCCACAGGAGACATGGGTTCGATCCCTGCATCAGGAAGATCCCTTGGGGGAAGGCATGGCAACCCATTCCAGTGTTCTTGCCTGGAGAATCCCATGGACAGAGGACTCTGGCAGACTATAGTTCACGGAGTTGCAGAGTCGGACACAACTGAAGTGACTTAGCACAGCAGTGATAGACAAGGCTTAGCTAGTAAGATTTGTTGGTAGAGACTTTTTCTCAGGGGCATCACATCTCTGATGATAAGACTGTTTTTCCCTTCTTGGTATGGGAAGGAGTCGGGGAACACCCTCAGGAGGGGAATTTATGTTCTGCATTCTGTTAGACTAAGGGAGGGCAGACAACTTATTTTGTGTCTGTTTTTTGTTAATTATCTTTGGCTCAAAATAATTCTTATTGTCAGAGTGGAGCCCTGGGGATGAGCTATAACGTAAACTCTATAAGGGAAAAAGTCTATAATAGTACCTGACATGTATTAAGTGATCAATAAATGCAGTTTAAAAAAATTATTTGTTGAGTAAATGAATGGACCAACATATCTACTTGAATGTCCTAAAGGCACGTTAACCTTAATTTGCCCACACCAAACTTGCTCTCCTCTCACTGCCTGCTCTTCTAAATCTGTTTCTCTGACAGTGTTCCCTATCATGGGAAATGGTACCACTATCCATCCTGCTACTCTGCTCAGCTGGTAAAGAATCTGCCTGCAGTGCAGGAGACCCTAAGTTCAATTCCTGGGTTGGGAAGATCCCTTGGAGAAGGGATAGGCTACCCACTCCAGTATTCTTGGGCTTTCCTAGTGGCTCAGATGGCAAAGAATCCACCTGCAGTGCAGGAGACCTGGGTTCGATCCCTGGGATAGGAAGATCCCCTGGAGGAGGGCATGGCAACCCACTACAGTGTTCTTGCCTGGAGAATCCCATGGACAGAGGAGTCTGGCGGCTTACCGTCTGTGGGGTCAGAAAGAATTGGACATGACTGAAGCAACTTAGCATTCACACACGATCACCTATGTGATCCCAACAAAACAAAACAAAAAAGAAGCTTTCTTCAGTGGTTTCCATAGAGATCAAATTTTGTATGTGGTCAGCAAGACCCTGTAAAGACTGTCCTCCAGTTTCCTCTCCAGTCTCCCATTCTTACTTTTTTTTACATCCCAGCTACATGCAACTTCTTTTGCTTCTTCAAATGCATCCCATTTTCTCTTGAGATCTTGGATGTGCTCCTCTCCGGCCTTTTGGACGTTGTAATTCTAACCCTGCCCTCTCGGTTTCTTCTATTCTCACTTCCCCTGGGAAGATTTCCCTAACCTCCCTGCCAAGTCGATTCTCCATGGATCTGTCCTCTGCATCACTGTCGCAGCTGTTCTTTCTCATTCATTTATGAGGTCTGTTGTCAGTTTCCGAAGCTAGGTCTCCATGAGGGCAAACACGGTTTTCTGTGATCTAAAAGGCGCTTATCCTGCGGTAGCACTTGATAAGTATTTGATAAATAGATGCATGGATAGACTTTTAAAATATTTTGAACTAAGCTTCCCTGGTGGCTCAGACAGCAAAGCGTCTGCACGCAAGACGGGAGAGCTGAGTTTGATCCCTTGGTCGGGAAGATCCCCTGGAGAAGGAAATGGCAACCCACTCCGGTGCTCTTGCCTGAAAAATCCCGTGGATGGAGAAGCCTGGTGCCAGCTACGCTCCATGGGGTCGCAAAAAGTCGGACACGACTGAGCGACTTCACTTTCGCTTTCAAGGTTTAATACACATATGGAAAAGTGAGCATATCATATATGTTTAATGAATTTCCATGAAGGGTGGATTTGTAAAAAGTTTCTTTTAAATGGTGTCTAAAGATAACTATAGCAAGTGAACACTAGAGGGCAGTAGAGGCAAAGGAATGCCGACTCAGCTCCGTTAGGCTGTGATCCAGGAGAGCAATGGATGCCCTGCCGGTTCTCAGAGGTGCAAAGGATTCTGGGAAACTCCATGGTCAACCAGTCCAGCCTCTGGAGGCAGAAGGCCAAAGGGGCCTCCTTTGCGATGCTCAGCAAGCAGGAAGATGCCTTAGTATTGCCGTTGTTTCACTGTGCTTGTCCGGTATCCTTTAGGTACGAGGATGGCAAGAATGGATAATCTTAGGAATACCCAGAGATGTGAAGCAGACAGATTTGTCCCAGCAGTTGCATAAGGAGAGTCTCAAAGAACTGGAATGAGCTGCAATAATGATCTGGCCATCTTGTCACCCTGAAGAGTAGGCATCTGCTCCTCCTAATCTTGTAATGCTGTTGTACTTATGATTTTTCTGTCTCTGCTTCGTTTTGAATGCTTCTCCCTCCATTTTCCTCTTCCACTACTTCCTCTTCATTTCTGCTGCCTTCTTGCAGCCCTCCACCCCCAAATACCTTACACCAAAGTCTGTTCTGAGCTCCTGACTAGTGGTGACCAGGTCGTGATCAAGTAAGCATCAGCTATCCCCCTGGTTGTAACTGACTTTGTGTCCAGCCTGCTGTAATCAGCAGTGTGGACGGTATAGACGGTCACACAACACTAACCACCGCAACTTGATGGAAGGAAGCCCTTGTGGCCTCTTTCCTCAGGAAAGTGCTGACTTATTCTCCAAAACACTTGGAAATGAATTAAAAGCGTGTGCCAACCCAGGAATACATCAAGTCTGCATATTGTCACTCCGCTTGTTTAACTTATATGCAGAGTGCATCATGTGAAATGCTGGACTGGATGAATTACAAGCTGGAATCAAGATTGCCAGGTGAAATATCAACAACCTCAGATATGCAGATGACACCACTCTAATGGCAGAAAACAAAGAGGAGCTAAAAATCCTCTTGATGAGGGTGAAAGAGGAAAGTAAAAAAGCTGGCTTAAAACTCAACATTCAGAAAAATAAGATCATGTTATCCAGTTCCATCACTTCATGGCAAATAGAAGGGGAAAAAGTGGAAACAGTGGCAGCTTTTATTTTCTTGGGCTCCCAAATCACTGAGGACGGTGACTGCAGCCCTGAAATTAAAAGATGCTTGTCTCTTGGAAGGAAAGCTATGACAAACCTAGACAGTGTATTAAAAAGCAGAAATGTCACTTTGCTGACAAAGTTCTATATAGTCAAAGCTATGCTTTTTCTAGTAGTCAAGTACAGATATGAGAATTGGACCATAAAGAAGGCTGAGTGTCAAAGAATTGATTCTTTTGAATTGTGGTGCTGAAGAAGACTCTTGAAAGTCCCTTGGACAACAAGGAGATCAAACTATTCAATCCTAAAGGAAATCAACCCTGAATATTAATTTGAAGGACTGATGCTGAAGCTCCAATACTTTGGTCACTTGATGTGAAGAGCTGACTCATTGGAAAAGACCCTGATTCTGGGAAAGATTGAGGGCAGGAGGAGAAGAGGGAGAGGAGGAAAAGAGGATGAGATGGTTGGATGGCATCACTAACTCAATGGACATGAGTCTGAAGAAACTCCAGGAGTTGGGGATGGACAGGGAAGCCTGGCATGCTGCCATCCATGGAGCTGCAGAGAGTTGGACACGACTGAATGACTGAACTGATGATCCACCCAGCTAAGCAGCTTCAGGCTACACTTCCTTTAATCATTATCTTTATTAGTTATTGAGTATACTCTACCCTCCATTCATTCTGGTCTAAAGGACTTTGAGGCTCACACTTCTGTTTGAGTCTATATTAGGCCATTTGCAAACTGTGTGTCTTTGTGATCTCAGGAGGTCTTGGCCTGTGGTGGTTTAAAACAGGATTCTGGCTCCCCTGCCAGAGATTGAAGTCAGGCCATGGCTGTGAGAGCATTGGATCCTAGCCACTAGACCACAGGCCAGTGACAAGACCTGGCCTGTCAGCTGTGTAGAAATGAATTTTCACAGAGAGAAAATAGTGAAACGAATGAAGTGCTGATTAGGAAAAGGGGGACAGTATTGGTGGCTGGACATAGGGGCAGGCTGCGAGAGCGTGGTGCTCTCGTGGTACTTTGAATCATTTTCATGGGGCATTTCTTCCCTTTGGACACCCATGGGTGTCCTTTGGCCTATCATTTTGCTTTGCCTGGTTCTGAGTTCATATCGGGTTTATTTCAGGCTCCTCCCCTGTGTGCATGTGCTTCTAGCCAAGATGGATTCTAGTGAAGAGCCCTATGGGTAGATTGACATCACTCCCTTTTTGACCTCCAAGGAGCTTTTCTGCCTATACAGTCAGGAAGATCTCCATGACCTCAAGAATGAAAAATGCGGGACCCTTATCTGGGCAGGGCTCGGCTCTTCCTCCTCTTCATCTTGGAGCATCTGTTGACAGGGGACAAGCTCCTGCAGCTCAGCCTAGGACCCATCTATGTCCTGCCTCAGTTAGGCAAGTCACTTAACTTCTCTGAGCCTCAGTTTCCATTTCTGTACAATGGGGGTGATCATTACTTATCTTAGAATTGAGGTGAGAGCTGTTTCCAAGCTGCAGACCAGTGCATCAGCTGTACATCAGAACCACTGTGGTACTTTAAAAATATACAGATGGCCAATCCCTACCTCTAGAAATGTTGACTTACTAGGGCTGTTTTGCTGCTTGGGTGGCATGTTTAAAATATGCCATATGTGATTTCATTGCATATGTTAAGCGGAAGAATCTCTGCACTTCACCAAAGATAGATGGTGTTTTTATTATCTAATAAAGCCAAAGAGCTGACGCCATGACTCCTGCCCACTCAACTATCCCCTGGTCTTCATTCTTGGCAGAAACTAGCCTGCATTAAAGTACTAAGTTGCATCAGGGATCCCATTTCAAAGCATATAGACCAAGACAAACCCCTCGAGGCCAATGACCTTGGGCAGGATGAAAGTAATGGGTAGGGTGTGTAAATGACGAAGGGGTATACATGCCTAAGAGCAGACATTTACAGGTCAGGTGAGTTGAAGTCCAAGTTCAGGGCAGAACTGTGGAGGGAGAAATAACTCCAGAGAAAGTCAAACTGAATACAGGTGAGTTCAGTCCCTTCTCTTGGGAAGGAGGAGCTTTAACATCCCCTGAAGCCCTACCACCATGCCGTTTCTAATGAGCTGGCTCAGAAAAACCCGATTTCCACCCATGAAAACACAGATTAAACAAAAATCAATTCCAATTTAAATGCATTCCAACCTTTTCATATTCTAGTTGTAGAGCTAATTGCTCTGAATTGTCATATGCTGTAAGGCAGAAAGGCATCATTAAAGCACTAAAAATTCTTTCCATGAAATGGATTTGTGCCAGAGAGAGAAGGCCACTGATGAGTTCTGCTTAAGTAGGTTTCATTGTATATGGGTTTATTTTTAAGGTATCCTTGGGAATAACTGTCACATTTGCAAGAGGGGACACTTTGATGGAACTTGTGCAGTTCTTTACAAACAGTGACCGCGGGGGTCTGTGCTTTGGAGGGTTTATTGATCTATCCCTTCATTCATTCTTCTTTCATTAATTCCTTTTTATAAATTTGATGGATATTCTGTGCTTATTCCAGATATACATACATCTAGATACATATTCCAGGCTTTGTGGACCCTAGGGATCCAGTGCTGAGCAAAATAAGACATAGTTTTATTCTTCATGGTGTTTATAGCCTAGTAAGGGTGCTAATCAAATAAGTGTGGAATTCCAACTGTGGCAAATATGTTGAAACAAAAAATGGGGGAATTTGACTGAGGGATGTCAGGGAAAGCTTGCTCTGAGAAAAGCATTGTGTGTGTTGAGATCTCCAGATCTCAAAGATTAGTAGGTATTAACCATGGTAAGGGGTCAGCATGTGCAAAGGCCCTGTGGTGGGAGGATGTTTGACTCCTGGGAGAAGAGTATCAGTGTTCTGGAGCGGAGAGAGAAATAGGCATGGATGTAAGACAGGTTAGAGGCAGAATGAGAGACCACACTTTGCTGGACATTAGGCCACAGTTATGCTGCTGATTCTTATCTTGAGAGCAACACGGCCCCTCTGTCGTTGCGCTTCAGTCACTAAGTTGTCTCCGACTGTGACCCTGTGGACTGCAGCATGCCAGGTTTCCTTGTCTTTCACTATCTCCTGCAGCTTGCTCAAACTCATGTCCATTGAGTCAGTGATGCCATCCAACCATCTTATCCTCTGTTGCCCCCTTCTCCTCCTGCCTTCAATCTCTCCCAGCATCAGGGTCTTTTCCAGTGAATCGGCCCTTTGTATCAGGTGGCCAAGGTATTGGTGCTTCTGCTTCAGCGTTCGTCCTTCCAATGAATATTCAGGGTTGATTTCCTTTAGGATGGACTGGTTTGATCTTCTTATAGTCAAAGGGACTCTCAAGAGTCTCCTCCAGCACCACAACTCGAAGGCAAGACCCTCTGACATGGCTTTAATCAACATGGGATGTGACGGAGGAGGGTATGAGTGCTAATGGCCACAATGCAGCAAAACCAGTTAGGAGGTTATCACTGTTCCCAGAGATGAGGACTGCTCAGAGCAGACTGGGAACTTCTCCCAAGGCCAGCATGTGGGCAGTTTGTTCCTCTAGGGGCTGGGGCCAAGTGCACTCTACAATGCCTCTTCCTTCCCTCGGCAACTTCACAGCATCTCAGGACTACACAGCAAGTCTTCACCAGCTCCTCCCTTTTCCAAGAGGGTTGAGAAGAGAAAGGGCGTTTGCAAATATATCTGGTTTTGTGCTTGTGGAATTCATTTGAATTTCCTGAAGACATCCTGGCGAACGTGAGCCAAAGGGATTGAATAATAGTCCAGAACTGGTGAGACGAGCTCAAATAAGACACAGTCGCTTGCTTTTTCTTTTTCCAAGTATGTGTGCATACTAAAAGTCATCCACTAAGAGATACTAGATGGAAATTTAGGAACATGATGTGATTGGCTGTATTTTAACCTGCGTTAGTCTCTTTTGTCTATATCATTAAAAAAAGACTTTACTGAGCTATAACTCCCCTACCATAAAGTTCACACTTTTAAAAGGTTCCATTCAGTGCTTCTTGTTTTTTTCAAAATATAATATAATCAGAGGGTTAGGCAAATATCCATTAAAAATAGAGCCATTTTTCCTTTCATTGAAAATTTTTATTTGTTTATTTTATGAGCTTCAAACATATATAAGTTGAGAGGCTAAGAGATGAAATTCCTAGGGCTTAGTACCCAGCTTCGGCAACTGTGAACTCAGGCCAACCTTGTTTATCTCTCTATCCTCCTTCTCCACTGGGTGATTTTGAAGCCAGTCTCAGAGGTCATGTCATTTCAGCGGCAAATATTACACCATGAATCTTTTGTTTAAGAAAATAAGGAGAATATGTTATTATCAACCAAAAGTATTAATAAAAATTCCTTAACTCATCACATATCCAGTGAGATTTCCCGGATTGAGTCCTCTTTCTCTCTTTTTCCTGCCTCTCTCCTTTACTCCCTCCCTCCCTTCCTTTCTTCCACCCTTCCTTCTTTTTCTTTTCTCCTTTCCTTTCCTTCTCTTTAACAGATGTCTTATTTGGGAGGCAGCTGTGTTCACTGCTACACCACCAGTTCAGTTCAGTTCTGTACACAAATGGCTTGTTTGAATTAGAATCCAAGCAAAGCTCATTCATTATCTGTGGTTGTTATGTCTTTTTAATTTACAAGTCCCTCCTCCCCCTCTTTTCTTTGCAATCTATTTTTGAGGGAATTGCTCTATTTCCCTGATCAAATTTCCCAAAAGTATTTATTTAAAAAATATTTATTTTTAGTACCAGACCCAAGTAGGAGGGAGAACAGAGTTTGGCGCCTTTGGAGACGCACGTGTATCCTGGTTCAGTTTCCGACTCTGTCCCTTACTTGGTGAGGCCCTGGAGAACTGCTCCTCTCCCTCAGTGGGCACAGAAGGGGCATTATGTTGAAGACTAAGTAAGATAATGCATGGAAAGCGCAAGACACACAGAAGGTTCTCTATAGACCCTCCTCCTCTTCTTTTTATTTTTATAATTTATACTACAATGTATGTTATCTATATTTATTATATTAACTACACAATAAAGTTATTTTTATACAATTGTGTAACATGTTGTGTCTTCCCAGATGGTGCAGTGGTAAAGAGTTCACCTCCCAACATAGGAGCCGCAGGAAACACAGGTTCAATCCCTGGGCTGGGAAAATCCTCTGGAGGAGGAAATGGTAACCCACTCCAGTATTCTTGCCTGGAGAATCCCACGGACAGAGGAGCCTGGCAGGCTACAGTGCACGGGGCTGCAAAAAATGGGACATGACTGAGAGACCGAGCATGCACGCATACATGTGACATGTTATAAAATGAGGTACGTACACATAATGATTTACATATAATTATAAAATATGTTTTATGATTCTTTTTAATTTTCATCATTATTTTACTTTCACTTGGAGACTGAAGTCATCAGTCCTCAGTCCTGGCTTGAGAGATTGGTGAGCAGTTATTCTTTGGATTTTAAAGGAGGGCCGGAGATCTGGGAAGTGTAGTACGGAGGAGTATAACTCGAAACAGATTCCTCTGCAGAGGTGGGGGACTTCTTTCTCTCTTTTTTCTGACATCACCCCTCATTTAAAAAGAACTTATTTATCTGGCTGTGTTGGGTCTTCGTTGTGGCACATGGGGTATTTGTTGCAGCGTGTGGCTTCTCTCTAGTTGTGGAGCCAGCTCCAGAGCTCAGTAGTTTACACGCGCAGGCTCAGTTGCTCAATGGCACTTGGGGTCTTAGTTCCCCGACCAGGGACTGAACCCACGTCCTCTGCATTGCAAGGCAGACTTCTAACCACTGGACCAGCAAGGGAAGTCCTGAGCTGGGCGGATTTCTTCATTACTCCTCACCCTGACACCACCTTTTACCATGTTCTTGGACGTCTCATGTCCATTGTCATTAGGTTCCACTGTTTCCTGAGACAGGAAAAGGCAGGTGATACACGAACCCACGCTGACCTATTAGCCATCCATATCTTGTCCCTTCAGAGAACATTTAAAACAAAAACCTTAGAAGAAGATAATATTTAATTTAGACAAAACCATCTGGGAATATTGGGGAATATTCAGGCCCTGCGAGATTTGGAGGGAGAGAAGATTTTTAATGCAGTGGGCAGTCAGATCCTATCACAAAGATGATCTTTGCATGAGACCTACAAAGATAATTCAGTTCAGTCGCTCAGTCATGTCTGACTCTTTGGGACCCCATGGACTGCAGTACTCCAGGCTTCCCTGTCCATCACCAACTCCCGGAGCCTAATCAAATTCATGTCCATCGTGTCAGTGATGCCATCCAACCATCACATCCTCTGTTGTCCCCTCCTCCTCCTGCCTTCAGTCTTTCCCAGCATCAGGGTCTTTTCAAATGAGTCATCTCTTCACATCAGGTGGCCAAAGTATTGGAGTTTCAGCTTCAGCATCAGTCTTTTCAATGAACATTCAGGACTGATTTCCTTTAGGATGGACTGGTTGGATCTCCTTGCTGTCCAAGGGTCCAAGAGTCTTCTCCAACACCACAGTTCAAAAGCATCAATTCTTTGGCACTCAGCTTTCTTTATAGTCCAACTCTCACATCCATACATGACTATTGGAAAAACCATAGCTTTGACTAGATGGATCTTTGTTGGTAAAATGATGTCTCTGCTTTTTAATATGCTGTCTAGGTTGGTCATAGTTTTTCTTCCAAGGAGCAAGTATCTTTTAATTTCAGTCACCACCTGCAGTGATTTTGGAGCCCCCGAAAATAAAGTCTCTCACTGTTTCCATTGTTTCCCCATCTATTTTCCCTGAAGTGATGGGAACCGATGCCATGATCTTAGTTTCCTGAATGTTGATTTTTAAGCCAACTTTTTCACTCTCCTCTTTCATTTTCATCAAGAGGCTCTTTAGTTCCTCTTCACTTTCTGCCATAAGGGTGGTGCCATCTGTGTATCTGAGGTTATTGATATTTCTCCCAGCAATCTTGATTCCAGCTTGTGCTTCATCCAGCCCTGCATTTTCATGATGTACTCCGCATAGAAGTTAAATAAGTAGATGACAATATACAGCCTTGACACACTCCTTTCCCAATTTGGAAGCAGTCTGTTGTTCCACATCCAGTTCTAACTATTGCTTCTTGACCTGCATATAGATTTCTCAGGAGGCAGGTCAGGTGGTCTGGTATTCCCATCTCTTTCAGAATTTTCTACAGTTTGTTGTGATCCACACAGTCAAAGGCTTTGGCATAGTCAATAAAGCAAAAGTAGATGTTTTTCTGGAACTCTCTTGCTTTTTTGTTGATCCAGTGGCTGTTGGCAATTTGATCTCTGGTTCCTTTGCCTTTTCTAAATCCAGCTTGAACATCTGGAAGTTCATGGTTCATGTACTGTTGAAGCTTGGCTTGGAGAATTTTGAGCATTACTTTGCTAGCGTGTGAGGTAAACACTGTATTTTGAACATTCTTTGGCATTGCCTTTCTTTGGGATTGGAATGAAAACTGACGTTTTCCAGTCCTGTGGCCACTGCTGAGTTTTCCAAATTTGCTGGCATATTGAGTGCAGCACTTTCACAGGATCACCTTTTAGGATTTGAAATAGCTCAGCTGGGATTCCATCACCTTCATTAGCTTTGTTCGTAGTGACGCTCCCTATAGTGCACTTGACTTCACATTCCAGGATGTCTGGCTCTTGGTGAGTGATCACACCATCGTAATTATCTGGGTTGTGAAGATCTTTTTTGTATAGTCCTTCTGTATATTCTTGCCACCTCTTCTTAATATCTTCTGCTTCTGTTAGGTCCGTACTATTTCTGTCCTTTCTTCTGCCCATCTTTGTATGAAATGTTCCCTTGGTATCTCTAAGTTTCTTGAAGAGATCTCTAGTCTTTCCCATTCTATTATTTTCTTCTATTTCTTTGCATTGATCACTAAGGAAGGCTTTCTTATCTGTCCTTGCTATTTTTTGGAACTCTGCATTCGAATGGGTATATCTTTCCTTTTCTCCTTTGCCTTTAGTTTCTCTTCTTTTCTCAGCTATTCGTAAGGCCTCTGCAGACAACCATTTTGCCTTTTTGCATTTCTTTTTCTTGGGGATGGTCTTTATCACTGCCTCCTGTACAATGTTACAAACTTCCATCCATAGTTCTTCAGGCACTCTGTCTATCAGATCTAATCCTTTGAATCTATTCGTCACTTCCACTGTATAATCATAAGGGACTGGATTTAGGTCATGCCTAAATGGTCTAGTGGTTTTCTCTACTTTCTTCAATTTAAATCTGAAGATAATTGCCTTTCTGTAAATTCACCCATCCATTCCTCCATCTATCCATAATTTATTCATCAGCCAACATTTACCTCCTATGTGGATAAACAGAGTCTCTGGTATCTATTTTAAATTCGGTCTAATGCCCATGTGGTCTCTTGACTCCACTCTACACCCATTTTCAAAGACACTCTGGCTTGAATATGACCTCAAGGGCATCTGGGTGACAGAGAAGTGAGATGACCCTGATTCCTTCACAGAGTCCAGTGCTGGACTCTGTGATTTTTCTGTCACGTGTTCAAATACAGCTTCCTTTCTTGGCTACTTAATTATTGTGGCTCAGAAGACCATAAATCTAAATTAAAGTGAAATGTAATTGTTCTGGCAGTTTTCACAACTGGTAGAATTCAGCTGATATCCATAGGATTCCATGTGCATCTCTAAGTAAGGATTTGCTGTCAGTGACTGCAGGAAGGAAAACAAAACGAACTTTTTTCCCTCCACATTTGCCCTGCAGCCAGGCTGACACAACAGAAATGGAAAACAATTGGTACAGGCATAAAATCCTATGACAAAAGGAAACTCGTGAAATAGAAAAATGGATTTCTTGGGAGAAAAACATAACTTCCTCTGACAACACTGTATTTAGGAAAAGAATTCTGTAGTCTGAGGATACTAAGGTCATTAAAAGTTGCAGGGTTTTGGGGGGAGGTGGGCATGGAGGCTCTTAATAACCTACCAACTCCCCAATTTTCTCCTTCAAATCTATATTAAAGTTAATCATCAATTGAAAGCCAGGAATGATATTGGAAAATCATTCTTTTACAAACGGAAACTATTATAATTTAAAAGGGTGCAAATGAAACCATACATTTTCAGAAGGAGATCAATGAAAAGCACTTTATTAGAAAATATAAATCACTTTTTAATTTCAGATGCAACAAGAAAAGAACTCATTTTTTCAGTTTCATTGAAATTGATTGGTACACCTGCAGAGAAAAGCAGCTTTATCATCTCGTTATCAGCCAATTAATATGCAGGTCTAAATGTGAATACTATTCCAGTTAACTAGAAATGGATGATTTTATTGAAGTCTTAATAGACTAGGAAAAGCTGCCTTCCACCCTGCTAAATGAGGTCAGCTGAGAAAAAAAATCAGAAGAGCATTACTTGGGATGGGTGGAATCTAAAACAATTTCTCTAACTCTTCAACCACAGAGATATGGAAGCAAAGTGGCATATCTGAAAGCAGAGGGACCTGTTTTATAGAAGAAAAATCAGAATATTGAGTTGTCTTTTAATTGGAAAAGAGAAATATTTGGGTTTAATTCTGAAGTTTGACATTCTCACTATTCAAAACATGACAGTCTTTAGTTCTTACTCTCATCTCAATTTTAATCTAAAGGCAAGCAAAGTTGTAAAATGGATGAAGTCTATTTACCATTTCCCATTTTTTTTCCTTTTTGTGCTCATTTTCTGCCCAGAGATGTTCTCTCAAACACATAGAAGACATGGCATCCTCAAGTTCTCTGTAACCCTTCCCCTACCAAATCAACTAAGTGACCTTGGGGTAAACTAATTCACACCGACTGTTGCTATCTCCAGTGATATTTTAAAGGAGTGTAATCTGAAGCAGAGTTCAGCAAACTTTTTCTGTAAAGGGCCAGATAGTAAATGGTTTTCATTTTGCAGGCCATAGAACTTCTGTTGCGAGTATTCAACTCTGCCATTAGAATGCAGCCATAGGCAATACACAAATGATGTAGTGTGTTCTAATAAAACTTTATTTACAAAGCAGGTAGTGGGCTGAATTAGGCCTGTGGGCTGTAGTTTGTCAATCCCTGATCTAAAGCAAAGAGGCTGGTGTGGAGGGAAAAAAACCCTGTTGCACTGCTGGTGGAATGTAAATTGTTACAGCCACTAAGGAGAACAGTATGGAGGTTTCCTAAAAATAGAACTACCATATGACCTAGCAATCCCACTCTTGGGCATATACCCAGAGAAAACCATAATCCAAAAAGACACATGCACCCCAGTGTTCATTGCGGCACTATTTACAATAGCCAGGAGATGGAAGCAACCTGGATGTCTGTTAACAGATGAACGGCTAAAGATATAGTACATGTATAAAGTGGAATATCACTCAGCCATAAAAATAATGAAATTGGGTCATTTTCAGAGATTGGATGCACCTAGAGACTGTCATACAGAGTGAAGTAGGGTGAAAAAAGAAAAACAAATATATTAATGCCTATATGTGGGATCTGAAAAAATTGATATAGACAATCTTATTTAAAAAGAAGAAACAGAGACACAGAAGTAGAGAACAAATGTAATGATACGAAGGGGAAAAACAGGGTGGAGGAAAGAGTTGAGAGGTTGGGATTGACATATATACACTATTGAGACTATGAATAAAATACATAACTAATGAGAACCTACTGTATAGCTCAGGGAACTCTGCTAGGTGCTCTATGGTAACCTGAATGGGAAGGAAATCTAAAAAAGAGGGGACTTATAGCTGATTCACTTTGCTGTACAGCGGAAACTAACACAACATTGTAAAGCAACTTTACTCCAATAAAAAGTTAAAAAAAAAAAAAAAAAAGAGTGACTCTCCCACTTCCATTTTGAGGTCAGTAGTAGAACATTCTTCTAAGAGCCCCGTCACTCTCCTGGTGCCTCTCATCCTTCCTTGCATGGTGTATTACTGTCAGGGGCTGAGAAGCCAGAAAAGTGAGGCTCTTAGCATTCCAGGAGCTGGTCCTGATGAACGCTGAAGACTTGCCTATTTGCGTGTTCCTCAATGGTGAATTTCTCCACATGCCTTTCAACAGCTCTCATTCATAGAGAAGCCAGCCTATTCAAGTCATCACTGAGAGATCAAGCCCTGAGCCTTTGGAGTAGCAGCACTGACTGCAAGACCCTAGACTATCAGAAAACTAACCCTGGGGAATATCAAATAGTGAGAACTCACACAAAGGAAACCACTTGAATACAAGAGCTGGCATCACCTAACCACCAGTAGCACCCTGTGCAGGATGCCTCATCTAAACAACAAACAAAACAAAAATACAAACCCAATCATTAGCAGACAGGATTACCACTTCACTCAGCCTTTCCCATAAGAGGAAAGGCAAACAAACAAACAAACAACTCAGCACAAATCTCACCTTATACAAAGCTTACACAAACCACTGGAGCAACCTTAGGAGGGCAGAAAGCAAAAGGAAGAAAGAATTCAACTTTGAAGCCTGGGAAAAGTAGACCTCAAACACAATACGTTTAAAAAAATAATGAAAAGGCAGGGAAATACTACACAAATGAAGGAACAAACCAGAAACACAGAAGTTCAAATAAATGAAGAGGAAATAGGCAAACTATATGAACAAAAATTCAGAATAATGATAAAGATGATCAAAAACCTTGAAAACAGAATGGAGAAAATGCAAGAATCCTTTAACAAAGACCTAGAAGAATCAAAGAATAAACATACAGAGACAAACAACACAATTACTGAAATTGAAAATACTCTAGAAGGAATCAAGGGCTTCCCTGATAGCTTAGCTGGTAAAGAATCTGTCTGCAATACAGGAGACCTGGGTTCAATCGCTGGGTTGGGAAGAAATGAGTCAACTCTTCGCATGAGGTGGCCAAAGTATTGGAGTTTCAGCCTCAGCATCAGTCCTTCCAATGAACACCCAGGACTGATCTCCTTTAGGATGGACTTGTTGGATCTCCTTGCAGTCCAAGGGACTCTCAAGAGTCTTCTCCAACACCACAGTTCAAAAGCATCAATTCTTCAGTGCTCAGCTTTCTTTATAGTCCACCTCTCACATCCACACATGAACACTGGAAAAACCATGACCTTGACTAGACAGACCTTTGTTGACAAAGTAATGTCTCTGCTTTTTAATATGCTATCTAGGTTGGTCATAACTTTCCTTCCAAGGAGTAAGCATCTTTTAATTTCCTGGCTGCAATCACCATCTGCAGTGATTTTGGAGCCCCAAAGATAAAGTGAGCCACTGTTACCACTCTGGGACAATATCAAATGCACCAACATTCGGATTATAGGGGTCGCAGAAGAAGAGAAAATAGAGTATGAGAAAATTTTTGAAGAGATTATAGTTGAAAATTTCCCCAGCATGGAAAAGGAAATAGTCAATCAAGTTCAAGAGGCACAAAGAATCCCATACAGGATAAGCCCAAGGAGAAACTCTCCAAGACAGATACTAATCAAACTAACAAAGACTAAACACAAAGAAAGAATATTAAAAGCAAGGGAAACCCCATACATTTAACAGGTGATCTTTCAACAGAAACTCTGCAGGCCAGAAAGGAGTGATAGGATATATTCAAAGTACTGAAAGGGGAAAATCTACAACCAAGATTACTGTACCTGAAAAAGGTCTCATTTAAAATCAATAGAGAAAGCCTGCTCACAGCACTAACATAAAACTTACATATTCTTCACAAAGTATAATCCCTCCTTCCTTGAAAAGAGTAAAGTTCTTTAAACCTCTTCTAGCAGTTAGATTCTGAGTCAGAGGGCTGACTTGAAGTTCCATTTCTGCACACCAACTTTGTAACTTTGGGTAAACAACATTACTTTTGAACCTCTGCTTCTCTGTTAAAACAAAGGAAAAAAAAGAAGAAGAACTGTTGATAAAAACAGGCTGTCTCATTAAATTTCATGGCAACCCTATGTAGACATGCTTTAAATACAATAAAGCACCTACATAAGTAAAAAACAAAACAAAACAAAACAAAATCGATGGAGAAATCAAAAGCTTTTTCAGACAAACAAAAGTTAAGAGAATTCAGTACCACCGAACCAGCTTCACAACAAATGTTAAATGGACTTATATAGTCAAGAAATACAAGAGAAGAAAAAGATCTACAAAAGCAACCCCAAACAATTAAGAAAATCGCAATAGGAACATATATATCAATAATTGCTTTAAGTGTAAATGGATTGAATGCTCCAACCAAAAGACATAGACCGGCTGAATGGATAGAAAAACAAGACCTGTATATATATTGTCTACAAGAAACCCACTTCAGACCTCAAGACACATATAGACTGAAAGTGAGAGGATGGAAAAATATATCCCATGCAAATAGGAAGCAAAAGAAAACTGGAGTAGCAGTCTTCATATCAGACAAAATAGTTAAAATACAGAATATTAAAAAAGATAAGGAAGGACACTATATAATGATCAAGGGATCAATCCAAGAGGAAGGCACACAATTGTAAGTATCTGTGCACCCAACATAGGAGCACCTCAATACATAAGACAAACATTAACAGACACAAAAGGAGAAATTAACAGTGACACAATCATAGTAGGAGACTTTAACACCCCACTCACACCAATGGACAGATCATCAAAACAGAAAATTAATAGGGAAACCCAAGTCTTAAATGATACATTAGATGAGATGGATCGCAATGATATCTTCAGGACATTCCATTCAAATGCAGAAGAATTCACCTTCTTCTCAAGTGCACATGGAACATTCTCCAGGATAGACCACATTTTAGGTCACAAATCAAGCCTCAGTGAATTTAAGAAAATCAAAATCATATAAGCATCTTCTCTGACCACAATGCTATGAGACTAGATATAAATTACAAGGAAAAAAAACAGTAAAAAACACAAAGACATGGAGGTTAAACAGTACATTTCTAAATAACCAACAGGTTACTGAAGAAATCAAAAGGGAAATAAAAAAATTTCTAGAAACAAATGACAATGAAAACATTACAACTCAAAACCTATGTGATGCAGCAAAAGCAGTTCCAAGAGGGAGGTTTATAGCAGTACAATCCTACCTCAAGAAACAAGAAAACTTCAAATAGACAACTTAACTTTACACTTAAAAAACTGGAAAAAGAACAAAAGACCCCAAAATTAGAAGACGGAAAGAAATCATAAAGATCAGAGCAGAAATAAGTGAAAAGGAAGTGAAAGAAACAATAGTAAAGATTAATAAAACTAAAAGCTGGTTCTTTGAGAAGATAAACAAAATTGACAGACCTTTAGCCAGACTCATCAAGAAAAAAAGAGAGAAGATTCAAATCAACAAAATTAGAAACGAAAAAGGACAGGTTACAAGAGACAATGCAGAAATACAAAGGATTATAAGAGATTATTATGAACAACTATATGGCAATAAAATGGATAACCCGGAAAAAATGGACAGATTCTTAGAAAAGTTTAATTTTCCAAGACTGAACCAGGAAGAAATAGAAATTATGAACAACCCAAATAAAAGCACTGAAATTGAAGCTGTGATAAAAAATCTCCCAAAAAACAAAAGCCCAGGACCAGATGACTTCATAGGAGAATACTATCAAACATTTAGAAAAGAGCTAATGCCTATCCTTCTAAAACTCTTTCAAAAAGTTGCAGAGGAAGGAACACTTCCAAGTTCATTCTACGAGGCCACCATAAGCCTGATACCAAAACCAGACAAAGACAACACAAAAAAAGAAAACTACAGGCCAATATCACTGAAGAACATAGATGCAAAAACCTCAACAGAATTTTAGCAAACAGAATTCAGCAACACATCAAAAGACTCATACACCATGATCAAGTTGGGTTTATTCCAGGAATGAAAGGATTTTCCAATATATGCAAATCAATCAATGTGATACACCATATTAACAAATTGAAACATAAAAACCATATGATAATTTCAATAGATGCAGAAAAAGCCTTTGACAAAATTCAGCATCCATTTACAACTAAAACTGTTCAAAAAATGGGCATAGAAGGAACCTACCTCAACATAGTAAAGGTCATATATGATAATCCTACAGCAAGCATTATTCTCAATGGTGAAAAACTGAAAGCATTCCCCCTAAGATCAGGAACAAGATAAGGGTGTTTACTTTCACCACTTAAAAAAATTTATTTATTTATTTTAATTGGAGGCTAATTACTTTACAATATTGTGGTGGTTTTTTCCATACATTGATATGAATCAGTCACAGATGTACATGTGTCCCCCATCCTGAACCCCCCTCCCACCTCCCTCTCCATCCCATCCCTCTGGATTATCCCAGTGCACTGGCTTTGGGTGCCCTGCTTCATCCATTGAACTTGGACTGGTCATCTATTTCACATATGGTAATAACATGTTTCAATGTTATTCTCTCAAAGCATCCTACCGTCACCTTCTCCCGCAGAGTCCAAAAGTCTATTCTTTCTATCTGTGTCTCTTTTGGTGTCTTGCATATAGGGTTGTTGTTACCATCTTTCTAAATTCCATATATATGCATTAATATACTGTATTGGTATTTTTCTTTCTGACTTACTTCACTCTGTATAATAGGCTCCAGTTTCATCCACCTCATTAGAACTGATTCAAATGTTTTCTTTTTAATAGCTGAGTAATATTCCATTGTGTATATGTACCACAACTTTCTTATCCATTCTTCTGCTGATGGACATCTAGGTTGCTTCCATGTCCTAGCTATTGTAAACAGTGCTGCAATGAACATTAGGGTACATGTGTCTCTTTCAATTCTGGTTTCCTCGGCCACTTTCACCACTGTTATTCAACATAGTTCTGGAAGTCCTAACTACAGCAATCGGAGAAGAAAAAGAAATAAAAAGAATCCAAATTGGAAAAGAAGAAGTAAAGCCCTCACTACAGATGACATGATACTGTACATAGAAAACTGTAAAGATAGTATCAAGAAATTACTAGAGCTAATCAGTGAATTTAGCAAAGTTGTGGGATACAAAATCAATACACAGAAATCACTTGCATTTCTATATACTAACAATGAAAAATCAGAAAGAGAAATTAAGGAATCAATCCCATTCACCATTGCAACAAAAAGAATTATATATCTAGGAATAAACTTACCTAAGGAGACAAAAGAACTGTGCACAGAAGATTATAAGACACTGATGAAAGAAATCAAAGACGACATAAAAAGACAGAGTGATATTTCATGTTCCTGGCTAGGAAGAATCAATATTGTGAAAATGACTATACAACGAAATG